>NC_081520.1:42382155-42662155 GCF_030273125.1 Centropristis striata | reverse complement strand
GATGAAAACATTCAATAACACACTTTTTATCTTTACTCATGTGGTTTAAACATCAATCACACACAGACAGTCCATTGATGAACTTTAACAAAAAGCAAATAGATATGACCAGATTATATGATACATTGTTGTTTATCCAATAAGACTTGTAGTATTCCTTTTATTCCTGTGTTGTTCCTTTTTTAATCCTTGAGCAGTGGTTAATATGGTTTCAGACCCAGGAGGTTCAGAGTCTCCGATACTTCATGACGCAGCCTCGTTCATGTTTCACAGACACTGATGCTGATGAGACGACTGATTTCTGGCTGCACTCAAACCGGTGGGTTGTTGTTTTTTCTCTCTTTAATCTACTGCACATCTTGTAGCAGGTCAAGTGGAGTACACTATTGTCAGTTTCCATCATCCAAAATGGCCCAAAACTAAAAGTAAATCAGCAAAGTGGAGGTTTTGTCTTTCCCCGTCTCGTATGATGGAAATGTGGAAACCTGCTTCGCTCTTCATTGCTGTCTCTTCTATCACACTGAGCTCATCAATGTGAACAGATAGTTTTTGTTCAGTGAGAAATAAGGTCATAGAGGATAACAGCCTGACTCATCCCTCCCTGCTTTAGACTTCTGGGCCTTTTAAATGTAGAGGTTTCTGGACGGCTGATAGTAAGACTTGTAAAGCACTCAGATTTGTTCCTGTGACAGAGAACTTGGCCGGCTGTGAGGACAAAGAGAAACTGGAAGAGCATGAGATCACTGAGCCGCATGTTTGATTCTGACGACCTGTTGGCATCATCTGAGAAACACTTAAATCATTCTTCCACTCAATGCAATGATCTCACCACCAGGTCCCTCGTACACAGGACAATATTTTAGTAGTGTACGTTGAGGATTTTGCAAGAAGACAGCACTAAATTAACTAGCTTTACAGCTTAACAGCTTTATTTTGTAGCATCATTGAACTGTATAAGAGTGCTAATCATGCTAATGGAACTATTGACTTGTTTTTGTAATTTAAAGTGTATTGATGACAATATTGTGAGACATAAATGATCATTTGTTTTTACAGTGAGGTGCAACTGCTAGTAGCATTTCAGCAAATGGGTCAAACTAGGTCATCAATGTCTTGTACATTTACAGACTGCATTTATATTTCCCATTATCACATCATCAAACCCTCACAGCGCTATCATCACAATGCATTATACTGTAATCCAGCCAACCTGCTGTATAACTTTACTCACATCTTGTTTGCATATGCACTGCAAAAATGTTTTGGATTTCATTCCTGGAATCTATTCTAAGTTTATTGCTGCGAGAGAGATCAGTCACATAACTTCTGTCATTAAAGAATAGAGTTCAGGCTGCAGGAAGTGAGTCTTCTCTGTTTATTCTTACAGCAATAAAATGATTACAGCAATACAACTGTTACCACACATTTTCAACGTAATATGCACCATGTTACATTCTTTTAATTATCTGCTTTTACTACTTTAAGTTTCTTAAATGTTAATAAAGTTATGGTTTTCATTAATGCGACTGAGAAAGCGAGAGCTGTTTCTCATTAATGACATGCTCCTTCAATGAATTAACTCACACATGTGTGTTCAATGTGCTGCTTTTATGTGTGTGCAGATGAAAGAGAGAGATGCTAACAGCAGGACTACCAGCAGGACCTTGATAGCCTCTCATCAAATCGGCTGGTTTTATTTGTGCCATTAGGGCCCAAAGGACCTCGAAGCATGGAAATAAATCCGTATAAGAAAAAAAAACAGTAACTGGGGACTCAGTTTCACAGTCCTGGGTCACCCAGATCCAAACATATGTTGTCATGTTTCCTCCATGTTCACTCAATGAGGCCTATGGCTGAAACCTTTCACTGGGAGTTACAGCAGCAGAACATGACAGGAAGCTCAGAGTCCAGTGAGCTCAATGCTTCATACCAGTAGAACCAGTCAGCCCTGACAGAACCACTGAGTCCTCCGCCAGCCAGATCACAGGCTGGTGACGTTCCCCCGTCCTGCTGGCTCTACTTTACAAATATGTGACCTATTTTTTGAGCCCACATCGACTGTCCAAAGGTAAAAACAAACAGTATTAGGGCTGGGTGATATGATCTCAAATCAATATCACAATTAATTCATCATTTTACCTCGATTAATGAACAGTTTTTTGTGTTTTCATGGTCATGGACATGGCCTATTTTCTCATGAAAGAGAACATTTTGTTGGGTACAAGCCGCTCAAGTTTTCCATGTAGCGGACTGGCCCCAAAAATAATCACAATGATTGTTGTGGACAAGATGAGGTCAGTTATATATATATATTATATATTGCTTTGGATGAATTGCCCAGCCCTTTACAGGATATACTGAGACAGGATGAGCTTTTCTCTCTAGGACAAGGACTGATGCACTGAAAAATATCTTCATCCACATCTGATTGAAATAATATTTTGTATTAAAAAAAGTTATGATTTTAAATGCAAAAATTAAAGTTTCAAACCAGCACACAACATTAACAGGCTTTGTTTTTCCTGTGTGACCAAGAATTCCTCAATTAATTGAATGTGTGCTGTGAATGTAGTGAATGTGATATAAAAAATGTCTGTCTGTTCACTGTTGAACACCGTTACCATGCTAACCTGATTCCTGAATTCAGAGAGATAAACAAAGCAGTAAACAAGAGTTAACAACTCTCCATGACACTGTTTCTGGCATGTTTACCCAGAGTGAGGTCAGATTCACATGCACTAACATGTTTCTGCATACAACTGCACATCAGCCAGTGGCCACATACACACAAACACAACAGGCTCTCTCACTAGTCTCAAACAACAACATCAACATGATTAAAGGTGTGACAGGCTACGAATTATTGACCAAAGATCAAAACTATGGTCATAAACAAAGATGAAGTGGGTGAATGGAGAATGTCTGCTTTGACCTGTTATATGATCTGTTTTCTTCTGCCTGCAGTAAAAATAACTTGCAGTTGATCAGAACTCAAAGTTCCAAGTGGCAGTAAAGGAGGGCTGCATGCAGAAAGATAAATGGTGACGCTGTGATCCGGTTTGATCCATGCTCTCCTTCACTGTGTTCCACTGTGTTCAGCTGAATGTGGCCCTGAAGAGAGTAGGTCAAGCATGTTGAGCTGGAGCATTATTTATGAGCTGGATCTAAGGGAAACGTGCACACATCAGCATGAATTCACCAGAAGTACAGACAGAGCAGTGGGTGCATTACAGGTGAAAGCTTAACTCAATGCATATGTTCAACCAGATTGTGCACACAAGTTATAAAATCCCCATCATAATCATCAGGAACTACAGGCTACATGACACACAGCACAGATGAACCTGAGGAGAGATGTGTTGTGTTTCTCATTATTATATTAACACAAATGAAGAATCTGACATATCTCTCTGACAGGAAGGAAGAACTGCATGTCCTCCTAGGACGGGACTGTTTTCAAAGACATGAAGGGACCTCATTGGAACAACTGGCACCAGAGGATTTAACTCCAGAACAGGTGACTGCTGGAGCAGCAGATGTCTGCAGGTATGGAAGGTTGCAGGCTCAGGAACCCAACAGTACATGACCAAAGTGAAGGCTGGTGGCTAGCAGGCTGGTAGACTGAAGAGCAGACAAGGAGGCTAATGAACGGCTTCCATGTTCTCTGCCAGTCAAGGTGGCCACTTCACTCTCCGAGGCTTTGACTCACTGTCTGGGCTGCTGGTGTGACAGCTATAAAGTTATTAGAAATGATGGTTCAGACGGTGCTGCGTCGTGTAAATCTCTTCATCCACTCAACAGATCCTCAACCTGCTTTCATCAGCTGGACCTGATGTTGGTGCTGTTTGTGCCAGGGAGCAGTGGGAGGAGCCAAAAACAGGCAGATTTGTGTGGTTCAACAATATTAATGCAAGAATGAGCTACAGTAAGAGTAAAAAAGGCAGCTACCAGGCCACACCGGTAACAAGTAGAAAAACTAACCCTAACCCTAACCCTAATACAGCAGTTCTCTGTTTCTCATAAAGCCAAAAAGACTGCATGGGCAAAGAAGCAAACACTGTGATGAAAACAAATTGAAAGACTGTTATATAGTGAGTGACCAAAGAGGAAAAGGGATCAGGTGAGCAGGTGAATGAGGAAGTATATTATGTGGTTGACAGGTAACTCTAATATTCTCCAGGTGTCTGAGGAGCAGAGACAAAGATCAGACTGAGACAGTGAAGGCCTCACAGAGCTGTTGTTCTTGGTGAGCTCTGAATCATTTATATTCTGAAGAGACAATGTTGTCTTAACATTAAAATACTGATAACCATCTCAAATGTGGATCTGCAGAGTATTAATTCCACAAACTCACAAAAATGGAAAAATCTTGTGCACTTCCACTATAACATGCAGTCTTTGGGAGTCGGAATGACCAACACTGAGCCTTGTAAGATGATAAACAGGCATTAAGTGGGAGGGAAATTGATAGTTGAGCAACACATACCAGGAAAAAAGTATTGTTTATGTTTCTGGTGTTGTTTTAAACAGCATGTGGACGCGTGAGAAGGAACAGAGAGGCCTCTGGTTCCACACCAGCAGAGAAAAACATCATCAGGGGTTGAAAACTGTGTTTGACAGACTGCAGTATTATTAGTAAAGTCACAAACTGATTGACCTATAAGGTGGCACTAATTAAAAATAGATATGCAAGTTGTATGTATGTTTTTCAAAGCATCACATCACATATAGGATAGTAAACCTGTAATATACCTGTAATCAGTCCACTGGCTGCTGCTTCCAGACCTGCAGCAGTAACTAAAGGTAAAGGGATAAAAGTAACATGACAAAGTCCAGCAGAGTTCAGTAGAGCTCTCCTCAAAGACCAAGTTATTTAACATGTACTGGTAGTAGCAAACGCCTGGTGAATTCTGAAGGACTGAAAGCAAAAAGACATTGACAACCAAAGATGCATTCAAACAAAGCCAAACATGGTTTTACCAGAGGGAATGAGAGAGAGGGAACTGGGTGGAAATACATTTCAGTTTCAACCTAGTTTGTTCAGACTCTGTTCTTGTGTATATTCATTAAGCCAGAATCACCCATCTGGTTTTATTTGGTCTCAGTTTTGGCCTTTAAACACTCACATTGCAGTCATTACAATGACAATATTCTGCTGATCTCACACAGAAACACACAGAAAACAAAGCTCCATCATAATCTTCATCCAGCAGCCTGTTTAGAATCTCCAGCTTTGTTTCACTATGGTGAGCATCTCTGTGCTGCCAGAACTATCCCACCATCGCTGTGATTTACATGCTCACTGACACACTGACAGCCAGTGACATGTCTGTAATTCACCGATGACGAGGTCATTGCCAAACAGACATGTGGATTCGGGAAGCTCCAGTAACATCTCTGGGTAAAAATATCACTAAAGTCCAAACAATTTAAGACATAAGCTGTAAGCAAGTATCCATAAACTGCATGACAAACTGTTAGAGTTATTTAAACATAAAAAATATGTGGTGCATGGTAATATTTGATTAATAAAGGACGATGCATATAAAAACTGAGATACTGGCTTATCATTTGATGCATCATTGTATAGTAGTATTGTATAATAGAGTAAAAATCTTGTGAAAAAGTTATTTTGGATATTAACTTGTTGTCACATACCCAACGTACAAATAGACTGAGCAGCTTCACAAGAACTGGAATGTGTTGCACACACACACACACACACTCACACACACACTCATTCACAAGTGGAATAAGAACGTGTTCACCATTCCAGACTGTGAATGTCAGCAGAGGTCATGTTTCTGCTGCAGGAGGTGTCACAGTGCACGTTAATATTCAGTTAAATATTAATATTAATATTCAGTGCACATTATAATAGTTCCCAGGATGACTGACTGGAGTTATTACACATAGAGAAAACATCACACTGCAACACGTCCACACTAGTTAACACTGTGTGGACGTTCATCTGACTGTCATACCGCTTTTATCACTACATGAATAGTGCAATTGCAACACATCAAATTGCAAAATGCAGTAATTTATACATGTTTTTATGACTAGAACATGATTTTTAAAATATAAAATATTAAAATATTAAGAATTACATTTTTTCGTAGAAGTGGACCTTCTTCAAACACGCACACACGTGCACACACACACACACACACACACACACACACACACACACACAGATCAACAGAGGCCTTTTCCACAGAAATGTTTCTAATGATAGCAGCTTAAGCTCTCTAACAAAGGGTCAGTTAATCTTTCTTTGAAACAAACCCAATGCTGCTGTCGAGGTACCTTTGACCTTTGACCTTTGAGAGAGAGAGAGAGAGAGAGAGAGAGAGAGAGAGAGAGAGAGAGAGAGAGAGAGAGAGAGAGAGAGACAGAGAGAGAGAGAGAGAGAGAGAGAGAAACCAAACTGATATGGCAGGATGAGACAAACAACAACAACAAGTAAACAACATGCCAGAGCCAGATATATCCTCCCTGTCTCACACTATCGTAGCAGTGCCATGTCATGAAGAGGTCAAAGGTCACATCAGACTCATGACACCAGCTGTTAACATGTGTGACTAATGTCACACTGGTCATACGTGGTGAGAGTCCATGAAACCTGAGTCAGCATGAGTCAAGTCACACAGTTCCAAGAACTAGATGCTCTAAAACTCACACAACATGCAAACTCTCTCTCTCTCTCTCAGACACAGACCATATCTGACTTCATTACAACCATAAACACATAGACACTTTTTTTGTTATGTGCAGTGTCATAAAGAGTCGTTACTTCCATCAGGACAAGAAGGATCAGCAACCAGAGACCAGAGTCCCATCCAGTCCCTCTGCAGGAGTCTAAACAGATACTGGCATCCATCAAAACCACTTCACCTCCATACCTGATGCAGCAGTGTGTCCAGAAACAGAGAATAATGCTAATTCAGGATGAGATAGTGGATGGAGAGCTTCCAGCTCATGCTGGCCTGGAATCTACTGCGTAGTCAGGAAACCAAACTGTTGCTGCTCATTTCTCCTGCATCTAAGTCTGCTTAGCTTTTGGCATTTTATAGTCATTTTCTCAAATCCAAATGTGGTCTCACAAACTATAAATCTTTTCTTTCTCCCCTCCATGAACTGTATACACACGTTGATGCTTATGCTTCACTATCCAAACTGTTCAAGATGTTTTCTCGGTGTGTTTACCATTCTGTGAAACATGCTCCGCACAAAGTCCGCTCATCTTCAAACTGCAAGGACGAGTCCTGAAACGATAAAACCTTATATGTTGTTCCTACCTGAACATACAACCAAAGGACTGGTTTCAGAGCAGCGCTCCTTCAAGTTGCATGAGATCAACATTTCCTCTTATGAAAAACAAATGGTCGCCGTTTTATTAGGTTAAGGCTACAAAACTAGTTCCCTAAGGTTAGGGCAAAATAGATGCAAATAAATGCAAGTAATCCAGAACTGAGGTAGTTATTTAGCTGATTTAACTACCAAAGTAAAGGAGTTATGTTGTTGATGTAACAACTTTAGACTGAATTCAATTTTTTCAGTGCGATCACATCTGAAAGTCTATTAGAACCACATAATTATTTAATTGTGTGGTTTTATTGCCATATATGTCAGTGGAGCTTGTAATAACCACTTCTGGCTTGGCGTCATTTATAATTCCTACAGCCACTAGAGAGCGCTGCTGTCGTCTCTTTAGTTTAGGCACATACAAGAAATTAGTTTATCCTAATGAGAAATGTTTATGTGAAGGAAAGAAACATAAGAAGATAAAATATGCTGCATTATTAAGAGAGAATTCCACAAGAAAAACATCAAGCATGTTGAAAGAGCGTCTCATGTAAGGCGATATTTCTTCCAGACCACAGTATTCCTGTCATTCACCTCCCACAGAGGGGCCCCATCACAACCAGCAGCCAGAGGAGCTGAGGCCAAGGCTGATGTCCACAGATTCCTCAGAGCTACCAGCTAGCTGTGACTTCTAACAGCCCACACTGACAGCACAGAGACAACACAGCAACGTCAGTTTCTCATTCCCGCTGTCCGACGGCCAGCCAGCCAGTCAGGATAAACTGTGTGTGCAAACGTGGAATTTCCTGAATTCAAACAACATGCTGCAGAATCAAAGATCAAAAATCCCAAATTTACCTCCAGAACCCTTTAAGTACTGTAGCTGGAAGAATAATACAGCTGCCATGTCGTACTCCATCATCTGGAGTCAATTAAGGCCAAAGGGAAACAGTTTCCTTGGCAAGAGAAAAGAAAAGATGGCTCTGATTCAACTTTGAGATCAGCAGAATCACAAACAAACAAATCATATTGTAATGGCCACATATACACATGCCAACACACATATATAAGACCTGCTGCAAGTTACATTCTTCTTCTCATCCTCTTCAACTCTCTCAGAGGTTCGTCTCTTCATTTATAGTGATGACTTGGATCAAAACAGAACCAACTCTATCATGGCCTCCCTAGAAGAAAAATCTGCTCTATTAGCTGAACGAATCCACTTTGATTGGGATTCAGAAATAGGCATGACTCCCACATAACTGAATTAAATCTTGTTTCTATCAAGATTATTGTGGAGAGGAGAACAGAAAATCCCTCACACCAACTTATCCAAGTTGGGAAGTGAATCACTGATATGGCTGTCAACAAGCCTGTCACAATATATGACTCATATCCCTCTCTACCACTGCTGGTGAATCAATAAGACATCTATGAGGGTATCTTATCCCCTACTCTATATTAAGAGGAACAATAGGTGGACAGGTAAACACAACACAATCACACTGTGTGGTTCCGAGGTGAGAAACGTTATGCAAAAGATTTGATTCAGGCATTCAGTGAGGAAGAGAAGAGAAGAGAAGAAAAGAAAAGAAAAGAAAAGAAAAGAAAAGAAAAGAAAAGAAAAGAAAAGAGAAGTGTTGTCAACACGTGTTGTTGTGTTCTCCAGATGTTCAAGTAAACAAACCTGTGACCTGAAGTAACGGATGAAGAAAGTGATATCCATAAACTCTGATTCCATGCTAATGATTAGTGCACCAACACATTTTAAATTATGTTCTGATCTCTTTCCAGATACTCTGTGGTTTGAATATGACTCAATGGTTACACTGCAGTTATTAACAGTCTTCTGTTACTAAAGATAGCACATTCTAAAAATCTGCCAATACTGTGTGTGTGTGTGTGTGTGTGTGTGTGTGTGTGTGTTGATGTTTAATGGTGTGGATGTGGTGAAGCAGCAGCTTTGTCAGAGGGAATGTAGTATTTGGAGGAACACACGTTGTATGATTTAAAGACAGCTTGAGCTGTTTTCATGAATACCGTTTACTAGCGAGTGACTCAGAACGCTGATGGCTCAGTGAGTCACACAAACAGGCCACTGAAGACTTTAAGCTGGAGATCAGTCACTTTTGCCAATTTTAACATTTTATCTACCAATTTAGGAATTTGGCACGCTATTATGGTACTCTATCAAAAGACTGTGTTTCAAACTTCCAGCTGTGAATTTACCATTATTTATATAACTCAGCTTAAAATTCAGGGGCATAAAAGTCAGAAAAAGACACGCTGGTCCTATAACATATATACACACCAGGTACTGTAACACTGTGAGAGCAGCATGAGAAGGAAAGGTCTTTGCCTCTATGTGAAGTTGTGAGCACAGAGGGACTCTTGGTATTCAACAAACAGAGTGAAAGAATTGGATTTTGAAAAAACAACAAAAAAGAAATGGACCCCTAAATTCCTGGGAATGATTGGTGTGGTTTATATCATGAAAACAAACTCACAAATAAAACTAAGGGATTTAAATTGCCCATTTGGTGAAGAGAAGAAGAAAGTAACATTCTTTTTGAGCTAATGTGTAACACATTTGTCTTTGACCATCATGAATGATTATTTCATCTTCAGACAGAGTTTAACGAAGAGTTTGTGCTGTGTAGTAAATCCTGGAGCACTTAAATCCAAATTAAATGATGAACTACTGATTATTATCACGAGAGAGAGCCAAGATCAAGCTTCAAATCATCCAAGAGCTATGTTAAATAAATCACATAGATGTGCTTCTGCACAAAACACTTTGGTGAACTACTTTTTGTTTTCAAACTTTATCTCCTAAATCAAATAGTGTTGTGTTGGCAGCCGTTAAAATGGCGTGCCCCTCCAGCAGACCACTTCCCCAGTATTTCAGTTCCTCCAGGATTACATGCAGCAGATTACAGGGGGCGGAGGAGCAGAGTGCTCTGCAGGCTGAGCTCCCGTCCCTCTGCGCCTCACACACTGTGGACTCCTCCAGGAGTCAAACTACTGACTGGATGTGGAGCTTTCACTCTTTCATCGGGAATTCTTGAATTATTACAAGTGCAGCACTTCTGTTGTCTACATCTGTTCAAGCCGTGAAGGAAACGTCAGTAAGTAACTTATTTCCCACCCTGCATTATAAAAGTCTACACTATCTGCTAGTTATTATAATATATATATTGCTTGGAAAGAGACTATTTATCAACCTTGCAAAATAATTTGCACGTGATATTTTTATGTTAAACTTTATTATCATGCTGAGTGCACTTACTGTATCAAAATATGTCCTTAATGTCTTTAAATATAAAATAAAAGAGAAATATAGTAACAATTATTAAGTATTAGGGTGCAAGAATGCAATATTGTTGCCTTTATATGCTTTATTGGAAAATCCAACGTTTTGTTTTGAATATGTAGAGTCCTGTTCTATCTATCTATCTATCTATCTATCTATATAGATAGATAGATAGATAGATAGATAGATAGATAGATAGATAGATAGATACATATGTGTGTGTGTGTGTGTGTGTGTGTGTGTGTGTGTGTGTGAAACGACGCTTTGTTTTCAATATTTACATAATTTATAGTTCAGTCTATTTAATTATCTATCTATTTATTGTTTTTATACATATATTTGGAGTGACGCCTAAACACGTGGCCCTTTTTCCTCCAGGTGTGTGTTATTAATGGTTCTACTCTAGCCCCCTAATGGTTCTAGTCTAGCCCCCTAATGGTTCTAGTCTAGCCCCTGGTCCGTGCAGCTGAACCCGGTCCCTGCACCATGAGTGTGTGCGGCTGCAGCGCCTCGTACCTGTGCAGGTGGAGGTGGTCGCTGACGGCTCTGCTGGTCCTGGTCGCGGTGCTGCAGACCACCGGGTCCTGTCCCGGGTCCTGCGCCTGCTACGTCCCCTCAGAGGTGCACTGCACCTTCAGGTACCTGAGCGCGGTACCGGACCACATCCAGCCAGCTGTGGAGAGAATCAACCTGGGGTGAGCTTTCACTCTCCTCCCAGTTTGCAGCAGAATGGAGAAGCTTTATTTCAGGCTCTCTGGGGGATTCAAACCGCAGACTGCAGGAACATTACAAAGAAACTAATGTTAGCTCCATAGACTGTATAAAAGCTTAGCTCGCTTTGTCACAGTTTAAACCAGTTTAAACCAACACAGCTTCAGGTTACACCATGAATGGAACAGAAGAAGTAACTGTCAAAAGTTAAAATATTAAATCACACCGTTGACATTACTAGTAAGCATCATTTTACCTGGAATATCATCACACTGTTAAAATAATCGCCTAAGTCATTTTTTGTCAAATTTGTTTTGTTTTTTTTCCTAAATCATCTCCTCATAGCCACCTATACAGTGTTGGGGGAAGTATTCAGATCCCTTACTTAAGTAAAAGTACTAATACCACACTGTGAAGTTACTCCACTACAAGTAAAAGTCCTGCATTCAAAACTTACTTAAGTAAAAGTACAAAAGTATCAGCATCAAAATGTACTTAAAGTATCAAAAGTAAAAGTACTCGTTATGCAGAATGGACCCAATCAGATTTTGTTTTATATATTCTAAATATATTATTACATTATTTGTAATGTGCCTTTTATGTAACCAGTGTTTTAATTTAGTAAAGACAGGACTCATTGTATCTACTTAAAATACTGTTATGAGGTTTAATTTAAAGTTATTCTAATCACTTTAAATTGATCTTATATTTTATGTTATATCTCAACCTGTAAAGTAACTAAAGCTGTCAACTAAATGTAGTGGAGTAAAAAGTACAATATTTACCTCAAAATGTAGTGGAGTATAAGTATAAAGTTACATAAAATAAAAATACTCAAGTAAAGTACAAATACCTCAAATTTGTACTTAAGTACAGTACTTGAGTAAATGTACTTAGTTACATTCCACCACTGCACCTATAGTAAAATCTCCTCCATCCTCAGCTGATCAGATCATGATTTTACCCCTTTAAGATCATCACTTCTTTGACTATTTTCCACATTGATAGTCATCAGATAAGAACCCAGCAGAGAAGAGCTAGAGGGAGATTGTTTAGTTATCAGTTTAGTTTATCAGAGTTTTATTGTTGACACTAATATCGTTAACACTGTAAGTCTGTCACAAAGTCATGTTCAAAAATTGCCTAAGTCATTTATTCCTCTTAAGTTACATAATTTACACACAGTGTTACTATGCTAATAGCCATCCTTTGTTACATCCTTTTTGAGTGAAATTATCAATAAAGTTTTTTTTCTGTTTCCTGCAAAATTTGAAAAAATGAGTCAGGTGATTATTTTAACAGGGTGACTATGTGATTTTGGGCTAACAAGCTAAGTTAATTTAACCATGTTAGCATTAGCTAACAAGAGTAAATATTAGCAATGTTAGCTGAGGTCAAGTTTAGCAAAGAGCTAAGCAAGACATTTTTTTGTTTTAATATAAATTTTAATTCCAGCTAGCTAATCCTACCTGGGCTAGCTTCCCCTAGCCAAAGGAAAGCTAACGTCGTAGGTGTGAATATGCATTTAGACATAATACCAAACACAAAAAATAGAGTCTCCAAGTAAACTTTCTTTTTTTTGAATGACCCTACCTGATGGTGATATTGGAGTGCGCCATTAAGTTAGTCATAGTGTTACCTCTGTTATATAAAACACAGACAGATTTTAAAAGCTTTTGTCTACAGTTTATCAAGGTGATGCAGCGCTGTGAGGCCTCAGGTGTTTTTAATCTGTCTAATAAAACCTCTTCTGGTCAGAATTAAACCTCCACACAGATTGGTTTGTCATGGCAGGGAAAAGAAATATATATATATAGGCTATGTATATACACACTATATATACAGTATATACACCACATAAAGGACTATAAGATATTATTTAACTGCTGACCAACTACTATAATACCATAAAGCATGTTACAGTAAAACACCATTATAATTACTAGTTGGATACTAGTAATGGCTACTTTTCTTGGGCAATACCAATAAATTATTTCAGTATATGATTTGTGAGAGAAAGTTTGAGTAACTCATTTCTTAGCTCTGTAATTGTTTAAAGAGCAGCAGTGAAACCCACCCAGCATGTTAATATAAAGAGAAAACACAGCAGTGATGGACCTCCAGGTGTTTCCACTCATGTCTCTTGATTAGCCCTGTGATGACTGTAAGGGCACTTAATCAACATCTCATGTTTTCTTCTTACCTCTTAGGGCAGGACAACTGTTTTTGTTTTGTTTTTGTGAGAACATTAGAGACATTATGGGGACATCCTCTATCATGTAGCAGCATCTCTCTCCTCTTCAACCTGAGCACAGGTCTAATGTGGAGGAGTAATTGAAAACACAGTGTGGGTGTGCAGGCCTTTAAATGAGACTGTTTCATTGTTCATTAACTTCCATAAAATATGATGTGGTACATTTAAACGAAGATGTTGAAGGCTGTTTTTCCTCCTCTGTTTTAGGTACAACAGCATTACTGTCTTGAGGGAAAATGATCTTTCAGGACTTGAGAATTTAGAGTTGTTGATGTTGCATAGCAACACTATCCACAGTATTGATGACAGAGCCTTCCAAGACCTCAAGTCCCTCCAGGTAATGTGTTTGTCAGTCTCCTGTGAAGAGTTTTCAGTTCTGTGTTGTAATACTGGAATACAAGTTGACTGTACTGGAATTTCAAAACCATATAATAGTGTGAAAAGCATGCCAGTCGATGGTTTTGTTTAATACTTTTATGATGACACATCTGATTTTTTAAATAAAAATTAAATACCACACGCCTCACAATGAGGGTATTATTGTGGGGCTTACATAGTGAATCCCATTATATTCCACTTTTATTCATTTTGTATAACAGATGCTCGCCAATAACTGATTGCTTGCATTCTTCCAGACTAAATAAATGATTTTCATATTATTCTGCTGTCTTGACATTTCATGCTATCTCTCAGTGATGTGCTGTTGTGTGTTTATATAATACTATTCAGTCAACATTCCTTTAAACAACATCTCCAACTTGTCAATCATGTTCTCACAGGTCCTGAAGATGTCCTTTAACAAAGTAAAGGAAATCAAGAAAGAGACGCTTAAAGGCCTGGAAAGTCTGCTGAGACTCCACATGGACCACAACAGCATTGAGTTCATCAGCCCAGAGGCTTTCTACGGCCTGACCAAACTACAGCTGGTCCATCTGGAGGGAAACCAGCTTCAGCAGCTCCACCCAGACACCTTCATCACACTGAGGCACAGCCAGGTGTTCAAGGTGTCCTCAGTCAGAAACATCCACCTGTCAGACAACCTGCTCACCACTCTGCCTGGAGATATCTTCTCAGGCTGCAGCCAGTTAGAGAACCTCTTCCTCCATGGCAACCCATGGACCTGTGACTGTCGTATGAAGTGGTTCTCAGTGTGGGCCCAGAGGAACACCGGTGAGGAGTTCATATTCAATACACACATCTGTTACTTTAATAGCTTATTTCACTCAGACTTCAAGCCATTTACACAGAAATGTAGAATGGGTTCTTAATAAATGTTTGCACACCCCTGCAGAACATTTTTGGAAGGGTGGATAAATACTTAGACAAACCTAAATTTCAGCGGATCCTCTCCTGAAAAATGTATGTTTATCCACTGAAATATTTTGTTTAATCTGATGTCATACATCCAGGTCATAGGTCATAACTAGCTTGCTGAATGCAAAATGTGGGAACATCTTATCAATTTGGTTTCTTAGCATCCAAAATTGTGCACCATGACGGCTAACTGACTCACCAAATAAAGGACAATAAATGGCTTGAGTTTGCCCAGCAGCTAGACTATGTTGGATGGTAATGTAGCTGACAGTTACTAAACAATCCATAAACTAAACCAAACCGAAATGTGATTTAGCTGTTGTTGACTAGAACCATCTTTATCTTATCCCAGCTGGGCAATCTCAAGCCAAATACTGTAGCTTCTCTGTCTGGATAGGTTTTTCATTATTTGTAGCAAATGGAACCCATCAACACAGATAATTCACAACATACCAGGTGTGCATAGTCGTCATGCAGAAATTTACAGGCAGATTTTCCAGCCTTCCAAACCGCTTTTAAAGTGGTATGTTTTCCTCCTATAAGCTAATAATGCATGGAATTGTATCCAACGTAAGAAAGGCACAGCCAAGGAAAGCTTATAAATCTTTGCAGAGACAATGCTGGAGGCAGAGATCATATCATCTTCTCATCATGAGGGCTGCAGAACACACGAAACACACGAAACACACGAAACACACAGAGGAACAAGCCTTACACCATCCATTCATGACTTGGCTTATGTAAAAGTCAACTCATAAATTACAATTCTGTTTGATGACTATGATCTTTTCTGGTTCACAGGTTTTACTGATCAGTTTTGGTTTCCCATAATGTGGAAACTGGAAATGTTCTTTTCATACATGCAACCAACTAAACTCTACAACTCCCCATTTAAATGTTTCCAGGTGTACTAAAATGCAAGCGAGACAGGAGATATCCCAGAGGCCAGCTGTGTCCTGTTTGTGAAAATCCTGCCCCTTACCACAACAGACCTCTATCCCATCTCCCTGGTGATGCCTTCACGTGTACAAAACCCTGGATACAACCCCATCTAAAGCAGAAAAACATCAGCCTGGATGAGGGGGACTTCACTCCAGTTTCCCCCAAGGACTTCATCGCCCCATTAGGCTCCATACAAATGAACCTGACGGACCAATTTCACAATGATGCCAGTCTGTCCTGCACCGTCCAGAGACCCTCTGCTTTGGAGAACCTAACACAAACCTTCGAGGTGGAGCAGGGAAACAATGTCACTGTGCTTTCTGCTGGCATAACTACATATTTGGTGTGTAACATGGACTATGAACACATACAGCAGCTGTGGCAGATCCTAGCCACCTACAGTGACTTTCCCATGACTCTGGAGAGAGGCTTTATGCTGGCCAGAAGCCCAGAAATGGTGTACAGGTACAGTCAGATAAAAACAAAGGAGGGAGAGGAAGGAATCCACACAAACATTGTGGCGGACATTAAAACTTCCCCAGCATGGTTGATGCAGGGCGAGGTCAGCTTCCAGCTTGATCGCACTACGACTACTTTCTCTACTCTACACATTAAGTACCAGACGGTGGTGAACCTTCGCGTGGAAAACACATCACCTAAGAGGGACCGCTATGCCTGGACCATGATCAAGAGGGACAATCAGACCAAGACTGAGCACGCTGTAGTTACAGGTGAGATATAGAAATGAATGCTCAGTTTCTGTTTTGACCTTCACTTAAGCCCGCATTTATGTATTTAACCCTTAACTGATGCATACAAATCTAATAATAATAATACTTGATATATTTTGTTCATGTTAAACATTCCTGTAGGTGGTGTGGCACAGTTGAACTGTCTAATCCAGGGTGAGCCAAAGCCATTATTGGAGTGGATTTTACCAGACGGGAGTAAGGTCAGAGCTCCTTACTCCAGTGAGGACAGGAGGATCATCATTTCTGCTGAAGGAAAGCTCACCCTGCTGGGTGCAGATGCTTCAGACACTGGCCTCTACCGCTGCATCGCCACTAACTACCTGGATGCAGACATCCTTGTCTTTCGAGTGACAGTCCTGTCCCCCGATGTGGAAGAAGCTGAGGTCAACGGTATCCAACTCTCAAGGCCGCTGGGTGAACGTCTAGTATTTGACTGTAGCTCCTCAGGGAGTCCCGAGGCCTCGGCACAGTGGGTCCTCCCTGACCACTCGGTGCTGGATCAGCCTCATGGGAACAGGAAAGTGTATCAGAATGGAACCTTGCTGATTCAGGGTCTCACAGCGAGGGACAGAGGATTTTACAGGTGTTTGGTTTCTAATCACCTTGGAGTTGATCTGCTGGTGTCTCAGGTGACAGTGACTGGAGAAACATCTGAAAGGGTGGTAGTTTTGGACAGTGATGGCTCTGGGGTGGAAATGGAAGACAAGGTTGACCCAAGCTTCACTGAAAACACAGTCACCATTAATGAGATCCCCTCTTCCAGTCCTTCTGACAGAACTAGTCAGGAATCCAGGACCATCACCTCAGATCGACCGTACCCCAGACTCAGGAGTAGAGGAGGTTCTGGAGGCAGACTGGGACAGAGAAGAAGAGGGTCCGTCAGCAGCAGACGCACCTGGAGTAGCAGGGTGTTTGATAAAGCTTCCAGGAAAGTGGACCCACATACATTTGCAAAATTAATGAAAAAAGCTCAAGACGGATCACGAATAAAGACTGGAACAGAGAAAGAAGGGTTAAAATATGAAGACTCAAACATCGGTCTTTCTGGTGATGATGAAATTGGATCTGGTGAGGACCACAGTGAAGATCATCTCATCATTGTGCCAAGTATAGTCAGACCAACTACAGATAATCCCCAGAGAGGAAGAATATTTGGACAAGAGAACGAGCAGCCTGAAACTATAACGCCCACTCACACTGATCAGGGTGGTAATGTACACGAGCCAACAACAGAGTCATATATGCAGTCAGATTCTACAACAGAAATGTGGGAAAGCCAAAGTGATGCAGTCACACCGTATAACACAATCTCTAGTTTTGATGAGGCCACTGATTTTTATGCTGTGGAAGGCTCAAACAGGCACCCAATCACTCTCCAACTCACTGTGACAGACACGTCACGAGAAACTCAATTGCAGTTCTCAGGAGAACAACCTGCAGAGCCAGAGACTTCCACTGGGGCAGTACTCTCATTTACCACAGACCCTCATGTCACTCCAATGAGGGATGGCCCAGGCCCAGTGGAGCTAGTCCTTCACACATCTACAGACCCAGAGAGCCGGACGACATTCACAGCCGTCACCACCACAGAGAGACGGCAAGATGAGATCACCTTTCACACAACCCAAACCATCAGATCCCCACGCCTGCCTGCAGGATCCACCATCATCTCCCGGCAGCAGATCCAAATCATCCCACACAAGAACAGCAGAGGAGGGGGGCGCAGGAGGACCTTCCAAGGCCGCAGGAGGTTCATTAAACCCAACAGGATCACTGACATACAGTCGATTATCAATAAACTTAAACAGCCCTCAGCGAAGAAGGAAGGGAACGCCACAGTGCCTTATAGGATTGAACTGACCACAGGTAAGCAACCTCAGCAACCTTGTTTTGTATGTTAATAGAGCCATTGTTAATTGCTTCATTCTTTGGTGTGTGCTTCTTGACTTGATATTTTATATATCTCTGTTTCCTTTTCCTCTCAGAATGTGAATGCGATGAAGGCAAAAAGAAGACCGTGTCCACTGATCTCCAGGTGGTCACACCCACGGTTTCCTCCAGTTCATCTTTACACAGAACAGAGAGACCTGCTTCTACACAAAAGCCTGCAGCTTCAACCACAAACTATTACATTACTTCAAATGCTCCATTCATCCATTCAGAGTCTAGACAAGAGGTTTCCAGTGGCTACATAACCTCTGCTGATGCCCCTGAGTTTGACCCGACTGTCAATCCATTTCTGACCACAAATAAAGAACCATCAATCTCCACCACAGCCTCAACTACCACCGCCTCTAAGGTCATCCGTGGACGGATTCCATGGAACAGGCTGTTTGGAGGCAGAGACAGGGAAAGTATCCTGGGCCGGCTAAAGAAGCCATATATCACCCGAAAAACCACAACTACAGCTCAAACCACAACAGGGATCCCAACCACAACCCCTGCTGCTACACCCACTGCTAACTCACTGTCTGAACCTGAGACTCTGTCTCCATCCAGACACACAGAGAGCAAAGAAGGTTCAATAGATGATGACTATGGAGATTTGTCCTCTGCAGATTTTGAGTTCACAACAGTGCAGCCCAGCTTTGACCATCTAACTACTACCAACCCATCATATTACTCCAAGTCTGCCACCACGGCTGAAACACCACCAGAATCACAGACTCTACCTTCCCCACCTACTGTCAGACCTCCTTCAGTTGAAAGTCCAGATGAAGCTTTATCCTCTGGGTCTGGGGGACTACCTGATAGCTGGTTAGTAATCAAACAGAGGCCTGGCGGGACAAGAGGACGACAAGGGCGGAGAAGGAGGCCCTTCAGGGGCAGGAGACCCTTCAAGAAACCTGCAATCACTAAATTACACCCTGCTGCTACAACTGAGGCTTTAACTACAACTATAGAAACTACAATGGAGACAACAACATTACCACAACGGACTGTTTCCCTCTACAAGCCTCTTTTCACACCATCTAGGAATGAGGACAGAGCTCCAGTAGTTGTATCCACTGACCAAACATCAAAGGAGGAGACTGACTTATATGAGGAAACTGACTGGAGTACATCAAGCAATTTAGCAGCCGAAACTACAACCAAGACGCCTACATTTACCCCCACCACCACATTCATGCCAATTACCACAAAAGTGCCTCACACGACAGCGCGGAGTAAAGTCCACAGCAACATCAGACCGCCAACACAGAGGAACACTGGTCACCCCACTCAGAGGCCACCAGTGGGAAGGATTAGACCCACTGTGCAGAGTAATAGTGCCAGAGATAAAGGCCATGACACAATTACCATCATTACAGCTGAGCAGGGATACACTACCAGCGCCAGTGTTGCTGGCTTTGAACACACTTCAAAGGTCACGATGAGCAAACCTAAGATAATTGGAGGCAATGCAGCCAGCTTCACCGTGTTATCCAACTCTGATGCTTTCCTGCCATGTGAGGCTGTTGGAAACCCTCAGCCAACTATCACCTGGAAGCGCTTCTCCACAGCCACAGGTACAGAAACAGTTTCATTAGTCGTTAGTATTTAGTCGAACAAAATACTGAAGCATCCGTCATGTTCTTCAGATTTCTTTGGGCAGGGGGGGTTCTGAATTACTGTTTGTTTTTATTATAAACTTGTGGTTTCTATTATGTGAGTTTATTTGGTATGTTGGATAACAAGTCCAAAAAAACCCAAATTTTTTTAAAAAAGTGATTACAAATCAAAATAGAGAAGAAGAACTTATAAATAATATACAATTCATGTTTTTTGTTGTTGTTTTGAATCCATAATTGTGTAAATAAAGATGTAAGTATTGTTCCAAGGTGTTTTTAAGTTGAATGTTTCTTAAAATAAATGATTCCTCTCTCCTTCAGGAAGCACTGTTACCGTCTCAGGGCGAATGGGAAAGTTTGAGGTGTTGAGCAACGGCACGCTGTTAATCCAGAACGCCAACATTAAGGACCGGGGCCAGTACCTCTGTTTAGCAGAGAATGATTATGGATCAGATAAACTTCTCGTCACCCTCTCTGTGGTGGCCTACCCCTCACGCATTCTGGAGCCAAAGATGCGTGAGATCAAGTCTCATGCAGGAAACTCTGTAGAGATGAAATGTAAAGCAGAGGGACGGCCCACACCCATGATCTCCTGGATCCTGGCCAACCGAACCCAGGTCAGAGGTCAAAACACAGAGAAGGGAAGGGTATCCGTATCTGCTGATGGGACTCTGGTCATTGAGCAGGTGTCTGTTTATGACAGAGGTCATTATAAATGCATCGCCAGTAATCCAGCTGGAGCAGACACCGCCACAGTCCGCCTACAGGTGGTGGCCGCTCCCCCAGGTATCCTGGAGGAGAAACGGCAGCAGGTGAAAGCAGCTGCAAGGCAAAACTTGTGGCTCCCCTGCACTGGCCAAGGCAGCCCTCAGCCTGTCATTCACTGGGTCCTCCATGATGGGTCAATGGTACGATCTAATGGACCCAGCAGAGACTCCAGGATATCAGTCTATGGGAATGGAACCCTCTATATTCAGGATGTGATGACAGCAGACAGCGGCAAATATGAATGTATTGCTACCAGCTCTACTGGCTCAGAAAGGAGGGTGGTCACTCTGATGGTAGACCGGCTAGAGTCTGCTCCTCAAATAGTGGAGACGTCCCAGCGCAGGACAGTGTTGTTCTTTGAGGACCAGCTGAGACTGAACTGTTCAGCTACTGGAGACCCTAAACCCAGGATCATCTGGAGGCTGCCCTCTAAAGCTGTGGTGGACCAGTGGCACAGGTAGAAAAGAAAAAATCAGTGGCAGCAATGCACAGAGAATAGATAGTAGAATTTACAGCAAACTTATCAGTAAAAGCTGAAACAGACATTAGCCCCCTTTAGACTGCTGTTTACGTCATTTACGCCTTTGTAATGTTTTGCCTGCAATCTAAATGCACCAGAGGCGTGATGAGGTTTGGAGTGCATAGCAAAATTCATGCCATAAGGCAATTGTTAAGATAAACAAATGATTAAGATAAGTTGGTAATAACACGTAAACAAAGAGATACAACTAAGTGACCTCTGCAGTGGATATATTATCTAATCTATCTATTGATTATCAATGGAGTGTGACTGTGGATGTCAAAAAACATAGCCCAGAAAAAAGTATTTGGAGGATTCTCTAAATAACCGGTTTTATAACAGTTATTGTATTATTGTATGTGTTACGTGAATGAGTTCACTTGTATTAATCAGGCTTTATTCTTTCCATTTCAAATACTAAGTTTATTTTCCGTCATTTTTTCCAGGATGGGCAGCAGAATTCAGGTCCTGGATAATGGCACTCTGATTGTTAGCACTGTGACTGAAAAAGACGCTGGAGACTATCTCTGTGTGGCACGAAACAGGATCGGTGATGACCTCCAGCTCATGAAGGTCAGTGTGTCAATGACAGCTGCCAAGATAGAGCCGAAGCTCTACGGGAAGAAGCAGGTACCCTACGGGAAAGACTTCAAGGTGGACTGTAAAGCCTCCGGAGCACCAAAGCCAGATATCTCTTGGGGTCTACCAGACGGCACACTGGTCAACAGCGCCCTTCAGTCTGACGCCAGCAGTGGAGGAGGCCGAGCACGGCGCTATACACTGTTTGACAATGGAACTCTCTACCTGAACCAGGTAAGCAATGACATGTCATCTTCCTCTATGGAAAATAAAAACAACAGATTTACATGGCCGTGTTGTTTCTCCCTTAGGTTGGTATGTCGGAGGAAGGGGACTACACCTGCTATGCTGAGAACCAGGTGGGCAAGGATGAGATGCATTTACATATCACCGTGGTTACCGCTGCCCCCCGGATACGTCCAACCGGCCAGACGTATGCCAGGGTGAAGCCTGGAGGGAACATCCGCTTCGACTGTGAAGCCCTCGGGGAGCCAAAACCCAAGATCCTTTGGATGCTGCCCACTAATGATGTCATCGCAGCATCTAGTGAACGCTACCTGATGCATGTTAATGGCTCCCTAGATATCAGGGATGCGAAGCTTATCGATGCTGGGGAATATGTTTGTATGGCTCGAAACCCTGCTGGAGAAGATAGAAAAATCTACAAGCTTGATATAGAAGGGAATCCACCTGTGATCAATGGCTACCGGCAGAACAGGACTGTGATCAGAGATGTAGCTGCTAAATACTCCAGGAAGTTAATTGACTGTAAAGCTGAGGGGGATCCCACACCGAGCATCACTTGGATTATGCCAGACAACATTTTTCTGATGGCACCATACTTTGGCAGCAGGATTAGTGTGCACCATAATGGGACATTAGAGATTCGTAACGTGCGGCCAACAGATACAGCCGAGTTCATCTGCATGGCGAGGAATGATGGAGGAGAGGCGGTGATGGTGGTGCAGCTGGAGGTGAGCAGTGTACTCCGAAGGCCGATTTTCAAGAACCCCTTCAATGAACGCATTGTGTCACGGATTGGGAGAACCACAGTTCTGAACTGCTCTGCTGATGGATACCCGGCGCCAGAGATCACTTGGACTTTGCCTAATGGAACACGGATTACTAGTGGCCACCACCTGGTTACCAATGGGACTCTAGTCATCTACAGTCCTGGCAAAGAAGATGCTGGGAAGTACCGCTGCGGCGCCAAGAATTACATGGGCTACATCGAGAAGCTAATCATTTTGGATGTTGGGCAAAAACCTTACATCCTGACCAGGCCTCGGGGAATCATACGCAGTATGTCTGGAGAACCTCTCTTCCTTCATTGTCTATCTGATGGGAGTCCAAGACCCAGAATCTACTGGACCATCCCTGGTGGACACACTCTCACACGGCCTCAAGTCCTCGGACGCTACCAGTTACTGCAGAACGGTACTTTGGTTGTTCAAGATACGACTCTGCACGACCGAGGCAGCTACGTCTGCAGGGCTCGGAGCGATGCTGGGGAGGCGGTGCTCACCGTCCCTGTGATTATCATCGCCTACCCTCCACGGATCACAGCAGGACCCCCTCCCAGTGTGAAGGCAGCCACCGGGAGCCCTCTCCAACTCAACTGTGCCGCCCATGGAATCCCCAAGCCGGAGATCACCTGGGAGCTGCCCGATGGTTCGGTTCTGTCAGCAGCAGAACAGGGTCGGCCCATGGGCAGCGAGATGCTCCACCCCCAGGGAACACTCATCATCCAGAGACCCAAGGCCTCAGACTCTGGCACATACAAGTGCCTGGCCAAAAACCACCTGGGTACAGACTCAAAGGTCACATATGTACATATATTGTGAGAAATAGACTAAGGGAGGACGGTGGCATATTGGAATGTAAACATTAACAGCTTGTGTCGGCGAGGTTCAGTGCATGTTTTTCACGTGGATATGTGAGGATCGCTGCTTGAGGAATATTATTATAAAAGTGACAAGTGGATTAAAAAAATAAACGGAGCACAAGAAGAGAAAGGAAACAGACATTTTATAGGGAAAGGGTGTTGTTTTTTTAACTGGAAAACCCAGCCTGGGGCAAGAAAGTTGTTATTGTAACTTTGGAACTGGGGGTCTGGAAATTCATAGGTGGTTCTCATTTGGGGAGGTTCTCATGGGAGCAAAAGGCCAGAGTCTAACTGAAAATGATTTCTCTGACCAGGCATTGGTGGCCTCACATGGGGATACAATTACAGCACATACAGACAGGGAGAAAGAAACTGTGTAACAGATTGAAAGAAAGAAAAAAATGTTCCCAAGAGCCTTTTGATTCCCTTCAGACATTGGTCAGAAGTTGTTGCTGTCATGGCACATTGCTTTGTTGTTCAATAGCAAACAAAAGAGACAACAGGCAGAGTATATAGTAAATATCTTTCAAGAGCATTTTTTGGAATTTCACAGTGGGGAAAAAAGTCTAGTTTTACACTGGATAGATATCTGCATGGACATTACAGTGCTTTTATCACACAAATCAGATCTCTTTATTAAACATTTTATAATTCTGATGGCATTTCTTTATGTCTATTCACAGTGCAGTTCATTGGTCAAAAAAAAATACAAAAACTCACCATCACTCTATTGTGTTGTACACAAGAATTTACAGTAATGTTATACATTATGCTAATCTGTAATAATACAGTATATGTATATCTATTTGTAGTATCTACTTTATTAAAGTATGAGAGACTAAATGAAAGTTTAAAGAAACATGCTTCATGTCTTTTTAATGTTTTTATTGTGCTGTTTGATAGACCAAAATATTTTAATGTAGACCTGTGCATCACTATTGAACTTATTCATTATGTTATTACTAGTGAGCTGTTATAATTCTGTTGTGATGAAGTTGTCCCTCCCTACAGGAGCAGGTTCTGGCTTTGACTGCTGTAGAAATCTTCCAGACACACAGTTTTAACTCTCCAGCTGTGAAAATAGTTCTTTTCCCAACTCTTCAGTGTGCACGAGCCACCGGGGAGCCTTTGATTTCTGTTTGTGATTGAGTGCTGATTTTACTGCCCTCCTGCAACTTACACAGATAGATGGTGTTGAGACAGAAATGGAGGGACAGAGACATTAAAATATAAATCTATACGTAATTTATCATAAAATATTCTTATTTCCACTGTTTTAATAAAACAATAATATATTACATAAAACACTAAAACCTAAATCAATAATGGTGAATTTACTATCTTGAGATACAAAATATGATACTATAGAGCATCTAAAGTCTGTGTTTGTCATTTTAAGGGCATTTTCCCGCCTTTAGGGCTCCAACTGGAACCTCTCAGGAAGTAAATTGCACTAATTGTGAATCGCCTGTAATGATGCACATTTAAACTAAAACTTCCTTTTTGCAGGGCCTCATAAATAATGCTGTGACTTGTAATGAGGTTATATATATTTATACTAATTAGGAAAACTGCATCAAATAAAGGAATTGACTGTGTCCCATGGGATGGAGTTGTAGGTAAATTTAGTAAATCTTTTAAATCCACCACATTATATGTGTGTGGGGTATAGACTTAGAATGTGTAAATGAATTTGCTGAATATTATATATGCTTTCTGATAAAGCAGTATTTTCCTGCCGTGTCTTCCCGATGCTGGAGTATGAAGGACAGCTTTAAACACAATCGTTAAACAGGACATTATTAATTTAGTAGCTCCCAATATCTAACAGCTGCATTTTAATGGGGTCTCAAAAAAAACAGGTCAGTGGTTAAACCTCAAGTGTGTACGTTCCAATAAATCAATTTTTGAGATCTCAGAAAAAACACATTTTTCCAAAGTCCAGAGCCAGCCTACAGCAGTGTGATATGACCCAGACAGATATGGGGAAAGAGGGAATTGTCTTCCATAAACTCTGGAATGCAGGCTATTTGCACCATGATTTGAAAGAAAACTGCTTTCATATGTGAGCTTGGCAACAACCAAAGACAAATTAAACAAATTAAGGGATGTCTTTTTAAACCGCATGTTTTTATTTCATTGTGAAAGACGGTTCATCATTGGCACCATGTGCCCTCTGTGGATGGTGAAGAGTTTATTTGTTCAGTTCTGGTTTTGCGGTTATGTTTGGAGAACGATGAAGTTTACCGTCCACTGACTTGGAAATTTATGAGGATTTATGTGATTTTCCCATTTGCTCCTTTCCTCTCGGGTGTTCAAAGGAAAAGAGTTGAAGTCGCACACGTACCGTTGAAATATGGTTTCATAAGAAGCTACTGAAGGAGCGCTGGGTGTTCTGGGGGTTTGTGTTAATTTCACCTTTACCAGGTCAGATATATATACATATATATATAATTCATCATGTAGTCTGGTCACAGCTGTTAATGGGAGACAAGTCAATATAAAGAGAACATTTAGTAAGATCAATAAACAAAACCTGTTTTTACACTAGATGAGGTTAAAGTAAGACCACTCCTCGAAGATTGTGGCAAAACAGAACAAATCTGCAAAGAATCAAATGACTCCTTGGTGGGAAAAGTGTCCTCATTACCCCACAGTCCCCCTTCTCCAAGGACTCTTTTCACATTTATTTACCTTATTTTTATCTGGGTTCAGCTCCCGACGGGGTTTTCGATCACTAAGACTCTTTACCTCAACATGAGCTCTACATGTTGGCCGAACTGAAGGGGAAATTCAACAATAGAAGCTTTGTTCAACCACCAACTCTACCTCAGCAGTTTCCAAGTTTCCATCCAGAGACAATGGATGGCCAAATCAGTCACTCAATAAATCAGTGGTTCTATTTAAAATGTGCTTCTGAGCTTCTTAAATACAAGTGTATCTAATACATATTTACCTGTCTATTATTTAAAGTGTTTAGTAGGGTTCTTATCTCAAATATGCACTTGATCCAGCAAAACCACTTATTTTTCAATAAGCATCGACTTAGTTTTCATTATACCGTTAAGTTGATATTGATATTGATATTGATAGGAGTTCTAAAAACGATATATGAGAATATAGTAATGTAATTTAATATACACATATATCATAATATGGACCCCTTAGACAATGCTCCCAAAAAAGGCAGTAATTAATTTGGAATATCTGCCATAAGTTAAATATTGGCTTATAATATTATATAAAATATCTGCCTGGACAAAATAGATCTGAAAGGAGAGAAACTATATGATTTAAATGTGTCAGGTAGCTAAAACAGGTATCCAAATGAATAATGCTCTATAACTGCTGTGTTCACTATATCAATATTAAAAGGTGATAATATGTTGGTATTTCCCCCCAAAAAAGCATGCTCATTTCTTTCTACACAAACCTCAACTCAACAAAAATGAACCTTTGGTCAACATTTATTTCACCTTTTACTGATTGTAAAGTAAATGTTTGCTTCAAATACCTTAGCAGGAAAATCACAGATGGGAATAATAACACTAACAATGGTTCAGTGCAACAGGAAGTCAGATCAGTGAGTGATCATACACTCATATGGGATGTTATTATTATTATTAATTACACCTGATATGGTGTCAAAAGGTCAAAATCAAACATGTACCTACAATAATTAAGCAATCATTTATTTGTTCAGTCATCACAGAGACATTTTATATTTCATTCATACCCTGATGTTGTCATATATGTGTGTGTGTGTGTGTGTGTGTGTGTGTGTGTGGGCAATACCTGAATGAGTAATGGCAACAGCTTGAAAAAAAAGAGGAAACTTAGAGCTAAGTGAGAAAAAGTGTAAAGGAAGCAGAAAGTCCACAGAGTGTGTAGACGAGGGAAACCAGGGGCGAGTGAGACATTTTTTGGTCTGTGGTTGAATTCCATCCTGAAACTCGTCTGAGCAGTCTGAACATGGAAACAGACCTCAGAGCTGCTGGCTGCTAGCAGCTCTCAGACAGGACTTCTCTGTTCGCTCAGACAGTCTGCTTTATTTCTTTGATACTGCAAACTTGGCAACAAGTGAGCAAAGAATGAAGTGGACCACTTGCTTTATTTTTGCTGCGATCTAAATCCTTTAGGTGGAAACATTTCAAACATGCAGAGCCCTTTGGTTCCACACATGGTCCTGTTGATGCACATAAACACACGCTGCATGTACAGTAGGTTGGCGTCTCTCTCTACCTGCAGCAACGCTGGAATTTCACACCGGCACTGCAGAATCCACACATCCACCTTCTAACCACAAGGAAGACAGATTCATCTTTGCACCTCTCTCCCAGTAGGATCTGTCATGCTGTGATGGCGCTTCCAGACTTCTCAGATCATTTCTTCTCAGGAAAGGTTCAGTTCTACCGAGAGCTAATGCGTTGGCCATTAGTGAGGGAAGGAAAGTCTGCAGGTATCAGTTATCGTCATGCTCCTCTGGTTGTATTTGACAAAACAAGTTGATTTACAACGAGACTCTACGTATGAACGTTCTCAAGGCCGTTCTCTCCCTCAGATATGAGTTTAAATGACCCTTTAGCACTATAAGCCAGGTGTAACAGCAGGTAGAGGGGCAGAGGGGCAATCATAAATCTACTGGCTTTATCCATAAATTGTTAAAGCTTTCTGAAAGTGGATACTGCAACTATAAACTGTAAGAGGGGCACTGGATAGACTTTAATAGGACCACATCCGTCCTAGTCTGTCCCGAGGGCGGTGGAAGTCCCTCAGTAGGGGTTCTGACCTGATCCGGTGCAGATGTGGCCCTTCGGTCCCCAGAGACCGACCAGGTGGAGCCGCTGGGTACCCAACCTTCAAAACTACAGTCACACACACAAAACTTAAACATCAAAGCTTCTAAATGACTGAATCTCAAAGGGGGAAAGCTGTTAAACAAGCCAGATCACCTAATGAAGCTGCATCAACTATGTGACACTAGTTAACAGCAGAGGCTTCATGCTGCTGGGGGACACGTTCAGCTTTCTACCTTCACTGATGGAGGAGGAAGATAATTGGGTGGGTGTCAGTAGGACCGACTGTCTATAATGCATTATAAACATACTTATAATGCATTATTATCTGCTTGTAGCACTGCATAATTACTGTTATAAGCAGTTATAGTAATATTTATAACACATTTTAAGCTTTTTATAATGACATAAGGTCACGCATCATTAACCTCATAATCATAATACTGGTCTCTTTCAGCCATTGTTTTGCATGGATCATAGGCTGTTATAGTTATCAAAGCTGTATTATATCAAAATACCTGATAAGACAGGCTATAACCCTATAACACATTATGAGTATGCTTACAATGCATTATAGCCCTGGGCTGGCAAAGCAAAGTCAGTGAGTCACCAGCAACTATTTATTATTATTATTATTATTATTTGTTGTAATGAATATGTATACAATGTCATACACATATGGTAATTAATATTGAACTATATAATCCTTGCAAAAACAATGCAAGTATAACAAGTATAATGAAACTTGACCTTATAAGTCATGATACATATATACTGTGCTATAATTATTGTTACAAGCATGACTATTTATGAATGCTAATAACTACAGTAATACAGTACTATAAGCAGATTACAACACATTATATAGATGTTTATAATGCATTGGGCATCACAGAAAGTGTTTGCAGAACTTCCAGGCAGCAGAACTTCCCCATGAGATGAGTATTTATAGTATTTATAGTGTTTAGGTGTTTAGTTGTAGCATCCCCAACATTAAGGTTGTAATCTCCTTAAAGGCCGTCCATCAATCCTGAATGAGGGAATATTTCTCTCTGTGTTTCTCTGGTTGTGGATGAGGTTGTCTGTATTTCTCCCGTTTGATTAGTTTCCCATATTTGTTGAAACCAGCACAAGAAGACAAAGCCCCAGGTGAAGGGCTGTTGTGAAAGAGTCAGAAGTTTGAAAATGACTTCACTCAGACACGTCAGCATTTCCCTTGTGCTTCTGGGAATAAAGTTTAATTTACCACGCTGCAGTAAAGCCAATGTGTAATTTAGATGCAATCTGGAGGAGCTGTAACACGGCTGAGGAAACACTAAACACCTATAAATAAAAACGAGACAGGAGCTGGAGTCTTAGCTTTGGACAGCTATAAAATCCTTCTGCACTTACAGAAAAATAAACATATATATGCAGGTTGTCTAGACAGAAATGTATTTTCCGTGATTGACATAAATGTGTAACCTGTGACTGTCAATCAAATGATCTTTCTTATTGTACACTGACACATTCACTCTGTGTTATCCTGATGGACACCAATAGATGGCATCAACAGCTCTTAGAATCATGCTGTATCTGTTTTGTAACTCTAAATACCTCTGATGATAAAATAAAATTTAGGATTTAAACATGAGAATGTATGAAAATGATCCTTCAGTGCCTGAGTAACAGACATGAATCGTGTCACTCTGTTAAACTTGTAAACAGACTCTCAGGTTTAGTTTTACACTGAATGCTGCAGTGAAATCAATGTACGTGACATCATCGAGACCACCTGCTGCAGCCTGTCTGCTCTGCAAAAAAGTCTTTATGGCACCTAGCAACCACCTAGATACCACGATGACATCACAGGAACAACAGACTCATTACAGCTCTGAGCTCACTGGTTGCTGCTGAAGTCATGTTTACTACTCCGACCATAAAAGTTGCTCTAGATATTCTCTAAAGCAGTTTTCATTCTTCATTTTCTGATTTATTGCCTCATCCGGTGTGAAGGAAACCGTTGGATGGCTTCGTGTCAACATGTGCTGCCAGTATGTCATTAGACTTGAAATGTCTTTGTTTCAGCCTTCAGCTACAGTTAGTTATGTACATGAAGAAAGTGGTTTTAAGGTTTAGACAGTTTGCATCTACAGAAGGTTTTTCCCTACTTTGTACATGACATTGAGCTTTTTGCAGCAGTGGTGCTAGCAGCTGACGCTAACACTCTGAGCCTGTCCCTTTGGCCTTTCTGCTGCCCTCTGTGTGCACACAGGGCTCTGAGCACACAGAGACACTCTGTCAAATATGCCTGGTATCCAACACAAATCACCTCTCAAAGGGAGACTGTTGGCCCTCTTTTTTTCAATTCTCATGCCACAGTTCAGCATGGTGCTCTCTCAGGCAGCAGACGGGGGATCACCAGGTAAACATCAGCTCCCTGGAGGAGAATTTAAAAGGGGAATGCCACTGCTGACAGGTGCCAGAGGCTCTGAAAAGTGTTCCCACTTTGGTTTCATTGCAGTTGCAGAGTGAGTTTTTCCTCATTAAAAGCTGATGTCTGACTACCTTACTACTGTGTTACTACTGTGTTGTCTTGCTTTGAGCTGATTAGTTAAAATGAGTCACTGTGAGGATATGGCTGTGTAAAGTGAGTTAAATGTTGTTTGGACATGTTGACACATAATGACACAATAAATGACACATAAAGCTAATGAGTGCTAATGCTATCATGAGCCGCTACAATAAGTTTCCAACCTGAATACAGTGTTACCATGCACTGCTTGCACAAAAGTCAATGGCACCTTAAAACTGTCCTGGTATGCACACAGAAATAATATGACTACTGTAAGAAGAGCTGACAGATATATATCTGTTGACTGATATAATCGGCCGATATTGTTCTATCAAAGGTATATTGGTATTGGTCTATATGCTCCGATATGTCCATTATGAAAACATTTTTTACACAATCTATAAAGGAGAAAACCTTTCTTGGCATGATTTAAGAATGGTGCTATTTTATTGATGTATATTCCTATTTTTCATTTATCCAATTGGCTGATAATGTGATACATTGTTTTTATGATGTAAAATAATATATAATAATGTTAAATATTATTCCCAGCTCCAAAAATGACTATATCAGCCACCATGAGGAATTTTACCCCTCAAAAATCCCATATCGGTCAGGCTCCAATTGTAACACTGTTAAAGATGTATTTAAATACGAGTTAACCTTTTACTGCACTTGGAAGCGCAACAAGCTATAAAACAAAGTATTCTCACATTGGTGTTAAAGCTAAAACAAAAATATTGTCATGTTAGAATGTTAGAATGAATTTCCTAAATGTTTCCTATTTACACATCCAGCAAACACAGAGCAATACTATTATTTATTTGGAGTCATGTTTCTATCCAGTTGACAAATTAATTCAAATATTCACTCTTTTACCTCAGTTTTGGTCTCCCAAGAACAGGTCCCTCTGCTAAATCCTTCACCATGTGGTGGGTTTTTCTCTTGTGCAACACTTTTATAACGTATAATGTTGTGATGTATTGCTAATAAAAGAACAGATGAGTGCACCTTTAACTGTCTTTGAAATTACAGAAGTTTTTATTAAACTATGGGTGAACAAAATGACTGTTTAAACTTTAAATGACCTTGTGTCAGTCTAAAGGGATGCATTTCTTAAAAGTTGCCTTATGTAAGCCAGTGTAGTGTTTAGTAGGTCATTGACTGATGCATAAGCCAGACCAGACCAAGAGATGAGCAACTGATGTGTAGCGAAGCCCAAACACAAGCAGTTGCTATAGCAACAGGTCAGTGAGCAACAACCTGGAGCTCAGGATGGAACCAACGACATCATCCACCGGGAGAAACTGCAGCCAGCAGCCAGTTGGACCCGCTGATGTTCCTGTGTGTGTGTGTGTGTGTGTGTGTGAGTGTGTGTGTGTGTGTGTGTGTGTGTGTGTGTGTGTGCAGGTTTGATGCAGACGGTCAACACACCCATACTGGACACATGGGGCTCATGAGAAATGAAGGAATGCACTTCAGTCAGCAGTTAGCGGTGCAGAGCCTCAATAGCTCCCAGAGAATAAAACCAGCAGCTATGGTCGCACAAATAGACCATTTCAATACATTTTATCATCAGCATGGAATGATGCTTTACACCTTTATGGTGCATGACAGCAAATGTGGTTCCATCCTCAATAAATGCTAGAAACACTGTAGCTGACACTATTCTTAGTCCTACCATGCAGCTCCCCCTTCACCTCCATACGAGCTGCTTTAGATGTGTCAGCATATGGGAGGCAGACCTGCTGGAACCGACACCAGCAGCAGTAGCAGAGAAACCTTACACTGTCCAAACAACGTGTGGCCCACACATTTCAACAATGCTAGCAGGAGCTAATCTGAACGCCTGCCAATGGAAATGTATACATGTAAACATGCAACCATAAAGACAAAGACAGCCACAAACAAACCACATCCAGGACCACCCTGGAATGTCTATTTCTCTCTCTGTGTGACAAGAAGTTCCCGTCTTCAGTCTTCTACCTGTCACGATGACAACATGATCAATGTTCGACCGCTTGCAAGGGTCAGAGGTCACAGTTCAGCCGCATCAATCGGGCTTTTCACACCACAGCTGTTACAGCTCTGAGTCTGTTATTAGCTTGGTGTTTGCCCTCACACACCAGGGTTTCTTTCCATTACCCTGTTCCCTAACTCACACTGACTGTTGGGCTAACAGACCACTAAAAGCTGCATAAAGACAGAGTGTTTCTGCTTGAATCAGGGCTGCTGAAGGCTCCATGTACAGAGAGGAAATGAAGTTTTCCCTCCGTCAACTTCAAGCTTCATCATTGCCACAGGGTGAAAGAAAAGAGCAAGACGGGAGCTGTCTTAAAGCAGCCTGTGGTCTGAGACCGGCAGGGAGGGAAAGTGGCGACTTAAAGGTCAAAGGGTGACGTGGGACGTGAGGGAAGCAGTGTGTGTGTGTGTGTGTGTGTAAGAGGGGGTGTTGGGAAGGCTCAGAGGGTTTAAATGGAAATTCAGTCAAGTCTTGTGTTACGCTCTTTTTATTTCCTCCCCTCATTCCTTCTTCCTGTCGGTCTGAGGAGCTGACAAGGATTACTGTGTGTGTGTGTGTGTGTGTGTGTGTGTGTGTGTGTGTGTGTGTGTGTGTGAATAAAGTGCAGCTCTGCCTGTTTCTGCATGTGTGTCTGCAACTGTGCATTCACAGACAATTTGATTACGCCTCTGTGTAAATGATTCATGGAAATTTAAAACATCAGGACAAGAGGTAGGATTACAGCGGCTCTCTCCCTGAAAAAAAAAAAACAGGACGCACAGAAAAACTGATGGAAATCAGACCTGAAGTGACATTCAACAAGAATTAGAAGCGAAAGGAGTATGGTATAAAATTAGAAACGTGGCCAGAAAAAGATGCAGATAGACTCACACTGAGGGACAGCGAGTGACACACAGCTGTTGGTTGTTTTGTTTTTATTTTAATTTTATTTTTTCTTCTTTTTTTGCTGGGACAGTTAGATTATATAAATTATATATTGATTGTAATTCAATGATTGCAAATATTGCTTTCTTTTATTGTTATTAGTTTTTCTTTTCCTTTAAAATGAATAATAGAATTATAATAATTTATTGTAAATATTGCTTTCCTTATCTTGTTAATCTTTTTTTCTGATGCTTGCTTTGGCAATATATACATTGTTATGTCATGCCAATAAAGCCAATTGAATTGAATTGACTAGTGTTAACCTGAAAAGATGCAGATAGACTAGTGTTAACCTGAAAAGATGCAGATAGACTAGTGTTAACCTGAAAAGCAGCAAGTGTAGTTGTGGACTTCTCTCCAGCATGCTTGATTCAGTCCTGACTGGATCCAGATGTGCAGATCACAGCTGTGGGAAACATTACTGCATGTAAATATCGGCCTCTCGTACAGTATGCGTGACTAAATATAGACTGAGCTATACGTGACAGCAACCACAAGAGCTTGCAATGTTCAGAGACATTTCGATCAGCAAGTGTTTAGGAAGTGAAAGCTGCTGACTTTTCCCCAGACAGGAAGTAGCAGCGCTGCCATGCTAACTGCTGGCACTCAACAAAATAAAGGGCAGAAGGCCACCAGGGTCATGTGACCAGGAGAGAAGTAGGCACCAAGGTGTTTTCTATTCTTAAAATAATATGAATAAAAAACTTTTGATACTTCCACTTGGAAATAAAACACAACATCTTTATAAAGAAACACACCACATAGCTGACTACTACAACACTAACAGCCACAGTATTGTTAAACTGTGCAGTTTATTTAAAACATCAATAAATCACCAAATCAACTGTTTTCACTATTTTACATTCACATTTTACCAAATTTTACTTTATGTTGTTCATTGGACTAATTTTCCGATCATATTACATCCCACGGTTCATTTGTCTTCTGCTTTAATATTTAGATGCTGCAGAGCAATAAAAATGTGTATTCTTCTTCTTCTTCTTCTTCTTCTTCTTATTATTATTATTATTATTATTATTATTATTATTATTATTATTATTATTATTATTATTATTCCTGTGGTGTTCTCTCCCAAATTGTAACAGTGTCTGCAAAAAAATGGACCAACAAACTTTTTATTTTGCACATAAAGCAACCAGTGATTAAGTGAGACTCACTGCTTCAGTTTGGTTTTTCCGCCTGTTAGTGTCTATAATTGTTGCATAAATACTAATCACCAAAGTCTTTGTGTTTTTTCAAAGCTGTCATGATATAAAAAATACATGCAAATTGTTAGATTTTTATTTTATTTACCATAAAAATGAATAACTGCAGAATAAAATGTGTCTTTGTGCCTTACAGACGGATGGGCTTCAGTCTGTTCTAGCAGACAGCCATGTGGGAAGTTTCTTCACCTCTGGCTCCAGAACAGGGAGGTCAGATGGTGAAACTACTAAAATGGGAACAAATATCTGTTTCACAACATGTTTCAGATACCCCATAAAAAAACATTACATTCAACATGACCTGGGTAGACAGAGAGTTAAACATCTAGACCAGGGGCAATTCATTCCCCAAGGGGCCATGACCAATAAAATTCTGCTCAATATTAATTTAACCGCTTTATAAAATGCAGTACCGGTAAATTATCTGGTTTTGAGCTGCTCCTGATAACAATACATGTTATGATGAGACTGTTAATGTGGAGTAAATCAAATATAGCAGTAAAAAGTAATAAATACTCCAATCACAATATCACTTTAACATTTATTTTAAACTCAACTGTAAATGACCTTTAGCAAGGTTCCTATAGGATTTTTTTTCTTCACGATTGTAAATTTGCTAGGTGTTTTACAAAGTTGTGATGCTTTTATTTTGAAAAGGTGCCGTCCAGTGTGAAACGGGTGCTTTAATTTTGAAAGGTAGTGACAGGAAATAACAGGTGGAACGGTTAAATGAAAAACAAACGGTAAATAATAAGGAGTGCGTCGTAATTCATATAAAGTTGATTTAAAGTATCAAAAGGGTTCTATAGTGGCTGACAGACAGAAACAAGGTTTGTTAAAGTTTATTTTCTTCTGTCTTATAATATTAGTGGTTATATTTGTTGTCAACTTAGTTGTTAACTTAGTAAAAGTGCTTGTTTGCTAAAGTGCTAATGCTAATATTTGTTATTGTTCTCCCACCTGTAGCTCTCACAAGGTGAACAAGGAATGTCTTATTTTTATTTTCATGGATTTTATGATTTTAAATAAATCTAGTGAAATATCAGTTTAAGAGTCGAGTCATTCAGCTACTAAACATACATTCAAACCACTAAAACAATAAAGAGCATGTATGTTATGCACTAAACCATTTTTATTAACTTTATGCAAAAAGCAATAGGTGTTTTTGACAAGGTAACTCAGGTATCTCAGATATAAGTAAACCGCCTTCAAAATAAAAGCACTGCGGTTGTCAGTGGTGGAAGAAGTATTCAGATCTCTTACTTAAGTAAAAGTACTGCTACAACACTGTGAAATGACTCCACTACAAGTAAAAGTCCTGCATTCAAAACTTACTGAAGTAAAAGTACAAAAGTATCAGCATCAAAATGTACTTAAAGTATCAAAAGTAAAAGTACTCATTATGCAGAATGGACCCACTCAGATTGTTTCATATATTCTAAAAAAATATTGTTGGGTTATTATTTTTGATGCATTTATGTACGGACCGCTTTAATTTTCTCAAGGTAGGGCTCATTTTAACAACTTACTCTTATGATGTTCAATTTAAAACATGTTAACATGTTAGCAAACATTTCATATTAATTATGTTTTTATGTTAAATCTTGAATCTGAAAAGTAACTCAAGCTGGCAGCTAAATATAGTGGAGTAAAAAGTACAATATTTGCCTCAAAATGTAGTGAAGTAGAAGTATAAAGTAACATAAAATGGAAATACTCAAGTAAAGTACAAATATCTCAAAATTGTACTTAAGTACAGTACTTGAGTAAATGTACTTTCACATGTAACTTTAGTTACATTCCACCACTGGCGGTTGTATTGATTTCTAATTTCTGGGTAACCTCACGCGGGCCGGACAGGGACAGCCAACGGGCCGGATGTGGGCCGCGGGCCGGACAGGGACAGCCAGCAGGTCTGATCTGAACAGTCCTGTGAGTGATGTGGAAGTTTTATATCAGTGAAGCATCTGCCAGAAACTATTTCATATTGTTGGAACAGAAGGTTTTACAGCCATATGCTGCCAAGCTGTTTACTTTTAAAGCAATTCCATTATATTGTATCAAAAGTCTTATTTATGTTTCATCTGTATGGGTCAATTGAAGCTGACAGGAGTGTGTTCTTGCCTTTTTATTTCCAGCATGGCAGGAGGCAGTTGACTCACCCTGCAGAGGAACAAGATGACATATAAAATAAGGAGAAGGATGTTTTTGTGACTCATGATGTGACAAATTCTGATTATCTGGCAAAACCCTGACTGTTGCTGGATTTCCCACTCTGGAATAGCTTGAATCAACACATAAAATTACAAATAATCAGGTTTAAATGGACAAAATGACAGGTTAGTGTTAGTGTTAGTATCAAATATAGTGTTTTATAGTATTTATGGATGACATTGTACCCTATTCATGTGTTTCAAGTACAACAATAATCATAAAGTTTATTTATCCACCTTAAAACTAAAATAATGCAGAAGCATGTGATTACAAAATCATTCACAAAGGAAGTGAATAAGAGGAAACATTGTCTTGTATCACGTTATGAAAGATCAGTGAGGGGTCATTCATTAGGAGCATCTCAACAGGCCAATCAACAGTCAATATTAAGTCCATCATAAAAACCAGATTCAACCAGAGCTCAGACCATCCCACGGCCTTTACATCACTAGAGAGTCTGGTTCTGTGGTGTGTTGCTATAAATTATAAGAAGTCTCCATTTTAAATTAGACGTAGAAGTGTCGTCTGGAGTGTTTCCCATGACAGGAAGGAGAAAGGAGAAGAAAAAGAAAAGTCTTCCTGCACTCACACTTGTTTTTTTTGACACAGTGAAACTTTCTGGGCAGGACACATGTTGTCAGATCTGAACAGAAGAGAGACGAGAGACGAACCAAAGAGCTTCTGATGGGACGCCACTGACACAAATCAGCTCAATAACAGGTCAGTGACAAACACACACACTTACACATTGTGCAGATGTTGAAATGATCTTTGTTTTTAGGCTGCTAATTATTATACTGCTTACAGCAGCGGTGTCAAACTCTGGCAGTGTAATTTTATTTGGCCCGCGAGGCAATACCAAATTATTATATAATTATTGTACTATAAAAGCTGACCCGCCGGTATTATACAGCGCATTTACCAGTAATACTAGATTTATTATTGTTATTTTATTTTTAAATGTATTAACCTGTTGAAAAAGTTTATTTTGATATTTAAATCAGAAGGATGCAAATAGAAAAGAGGCATACGATTTTTATTTAATAAATTAATGACATTGATGTGTTTTTTATTAGAAATTTGATTTTGCATGTCTGCACTATTTAGTTATATATTGTATGTTTATAAGCGTTGCTGGTTCCATATTTAATGTTAAAGCAAAACATGTTTGGTATATATTAAAAGGTTTATTTGTTCAATGTTGGCCCGCGATTTTATTCAAGTTTTACATTTTGGCCCATTGTGTATTTGAGTTTGACACCCCTGGGTTACAGTATATTGAACATGTGGTCAGGACATCTGCAAGATTGCAATTGTGGATAGCATTGTCATTTTATCCACCTTCTGTATATGTTTCACTTTTTATTAATAGTAATTCTAGGAAAGTGTCACACTTCAAGCCAAGGTGTAAGTGAAACAGAAACCTTTTGTGATCGCAGCATGTTGGAGTTTTGAATGATTTGCCACAGCAATAAAGGCTTTTTTTTTTTTATCATTCCTTCCTTGTTGATCTTTTTATTATATTTTGGATTGCCAGCTATCCTGTTTTCACACCTCACACATTATGAATCTATGATCTATAATATGCAGAACATCTCTTTTCCTAATGTTCTATTGAGAATAACTTTCTCTTGTATTTTACAGACAGCATGGAGAGAAACACATCTTCCCCCCTCTTCCCCGGCAACCACAGCCTGAGCAACAGCTCGTGTTCCCGGGACAACGTCCTGAAGACGGTGGTGTTCCCCGTCCTCTACTCCTTCCTCTTCCTGCTGGGCCTTCTGCTCAACAGCGTGGCTGTCTGGGTGTTTTTTCGCATCCCATCAAAGTCTCACTTCATTATTTACCTGAAGAACATCGTGGTTGCAGATGTAGTGATGACCTTCACTTTCCCTTTCAAGGTTGGTTTGAACCATTTTAACCTCTTGGGGCACTTTAAAGGGATAATCAGATGTTTTTATAATGGGGTTGTCTGTGAAGAAGCAGGCAAGTTTTCATTATTTCACCTCATCAGGCAGAAAGACGGAGCTGAAGCTGTTTCTATGGTTTCTGTAAAACCACCAGACTCTTTGAGAAAAACAGTTGTTTTACCTGCAGAACACAACGCTGCTGCTCCACCGATCTCCTGATCGTTTGTGTTGTTGTATGACTTCGCTGAATACTAATAATAATAATCATAATAATAATAACTAACCCTGTAAAACACCAAAGTCACACAGTTACACAAACACACCAACTAAGGCAGCAAACAGAGAGCAGCAACTCTTTGTTCTGTGTAAAATCATAAGATATATTCTTCATTTTTGTAAATGAAGTCTGGTTTGTAAGTTGTACCGAATGGTAATATTGGTATAAAACAATATAAAATATATATTAATTGTAGATACTTCGTGAGAGCAATATTTTGGTTGTTAAGTTAAAAAAAAAAAAAATCTGTCTTGTTGGTGAGTCATTCATATTCAAATCAATAAATGGTGATGAAGTCTGCAGTTATACATGTCAATAACTAATAAATAAGGGTATTGAGCATAAAGTTACATATTAATAGTCATAATTTTCATACGCTGTTATATATGTTATGTATGTTTTAACAAAAAGTGATAATAATTGATTAATACATGTACTGTGAACCAGATGCTCTCCACATAAAAAGATCTCTCACAACTCTGCATTCAAATATCTGCTTATAATTGAGCCATTAAAAAAAGAAGAAAACAATAATAAAGTGATTAGTTGTAATTTAGAAGCATTTATAAACTGTGAATTAGAAAGTGAAGCTTGATGGATGTTATATTATTTCTTCCTCGTGTCCCTGCAGGTGCTATCAGACTCCAACATGGCGTCGGCGGGGCTGCGTGTGTTCGTGTGCCGGGTCTCCTCGGTGCTCTTCTACCTCTCCATGTACATCAGCATCCTGTTCTTCGGCCTGATCAGCATCGACCGCTGCAGGAAGACCCTGAAGCCCTTCAGGGGGACCAACGCAGCGCGCCTCGCCCGCCGTAAACTGCTCTCAGGAGCCGTGTGGACCTTCCTGCTGGCGCTCAGCCTGCCCAACGCCATCCTGAGCCGCCGAGCCCCGCCCTCGCCGTACTTCAAGTGCAGCGAGCTGAAGACGGAGGCGGGGCTCTACTGGCACGAGGTGGTCAACCACGTCTGCCAGGTGATCTTCTGGAGCAACCTGGTGACGGTGGTGGTCTGCTACAGTCTGATCAGCAGAGAGCTGTACCGGTCCTACTCCCGCACCAAGGCCAGCGCTACGGGGACCGAGGGCCAGTCCACCAGGAAACACCCGGCCAAGAGGAAGATGAACGCCAACGTGTTCCTGGTGCTGGCCGTCTTCTTCGTCTGCTTCGTGCCGTTCCACTTCGCCCGCGTGCCGTACACCATGAGCCAGACCAGAGGCCTGCTCTTTGACTGCCAGCTCAAACTCTTCTTCTTCCAGCTGAAGGAGAGCACGCTCTTCCTCTCCTCCCTCAACGCTCTGCTGGACCCTCTCATCTACTTCTTCCTGTGCCGGTCCTTCAGGACCACCCTGTTCAAGACCCTGAAGCTGCCTGATGGGACCTGCAGCAGGCTGACAGGCAGAGGGACGGACACGGAGACAGGCAGCACGGCCCTGACAGGACCCTCATGACATGATAAAGACTTTTATAATGTTAATACTCTCACAGGACCCTTATGACCTGATGGAGACTTTTATAATGTTAATACTCTGAGATTGGCCCTGACGGGACCCTCATGACCCCAGAAACACTTTTATAATGTTAATACTCTGTGATTGGCCCTCACAGGACCCTCATGACCCCAGAGAGACTTTTATAATGTTAATACTCTGATTATGGCCCGTCCTCTTTAGAAGTTATCCCACATTCAACTTTGGGACTAATATCAGAGGAATACAGTCAGTGAATCATGGTGATCTATTTACTTTTGATTTGTCATAATCAACATGTTGATTATCAGAAAAATTAATATAATACCATCCCTTTTAAAAAAAATCTACAGTTTCAGCATTGAAGCTTAAAGTAATTAACTTCTACAATCATGGAAAAAAAATATTAGAGCACCTTGTTTACTTCAATTTCTTGTTCATCTTAATGACAGGTAAAACAACAAAAAGAGTTTAATTTAAGAGCTGATATCTAGACATTTTCTATGGTTTTCTTGATAATTATTTTGGTTATTATCCATAAAACCATGGAAAATGTCTAGATATCAGCTCTTAAATTAAACTCTTATGATATATATATTGTTGTTGTCATTATATGTGTCCAAACACATGAACCTCTAGTTGTACCAGGCATTAAAGTGAACAAGAAGTGGTCTGATAATTTTTTCCATGACTGTATGTTGTTGTCATAAAAATGCTACTCAGCTAAAGTACAAACATGAATTCAGAGTTTTCTTTCACTATCAAACCTTGAGAATACTGGCACAATTTTTAGTTCTCTATTCATCTTAATATGAGGTTCCTCTTCTGTGTTTTCATCTTAAAAGGAAGAATGTGATGCATTCACTTTCAAAATGAAAATAAATCCACATCTGCAGTTTATTACTATCTAAACCTCAAGCCGAACTACAAACCTCCTGTCAGATCTGTTATTGTTTCATGTGCATGAAGGTATTGCTGTTAGCATGAACACATTATTTAGGATAATCATAAATAAATGCTGTGTATGCATACATTGTTGTTTTCTGCTCAGTCAGTATAAAGAATAAGGGTTTTTCCATTGGTTGTGTTTATGTACTATCATTTCCTTCTCAGTTTTACAGAAATGGATAATGAAACAACAATAAAGGAACTAAAGACATGATGACAGTTTTATTGTCTTCATGCTGGTTTTGGGTTTTGTTTTTATTATGTTTATTATGTTCTCAACTGATATCTGCGTCTCTCTGGAGTTTTACTTACAGGGAAAGAAAACACACTGAAGGAGCTTTAAGCTCTGGGATCATTTGTCTTGTCTTAATATGTAACCAAGTCTGAGTTATACATGCAGAATCCACTTTAAAATATAAATAAATTGATGAATATTTGAGCTTGTTATTTTCAAGTTTATCAATCCACTGAACTGTAGTAATGAATCTGTGACAGAGGATTTAAAAGACAATGACAACAAGCTGCAGTGTTGCTACATCACTGATGATAAAAAGCTGTTTTATCATGTTTCAATAGTTAGACCAGCAGGAAATAAAGCAACCTGTATTTGATGTTAAAAACACATGAATGACATGTAAACACCTGGTTTACCACCATCCATGTTATTTGAATCGTCTTTCCCCCGCGGCAGCTCAGTGTTCTTGATTTGCATCTGTGGCTGAAGAGGCTGACACTCTTTATGATTTATCTGGTGAAGTGTTCATCTCCAGGCTGCTCAGAGAGGAGGAAGGAGAACCTGTGCTGGTGAGTGATATTATTATTATTATTATTATTATTATTATTATTATTGAGAGTCGATTGAAGAAATCAAACTTTCTTTTTTTGGTTCAAAGTATAAACATAGATTAGGAACTAACTTTTATAATCTATTATCTATAATTGGGCCTGGTCAGTGAACGGTCTCAAAATGAAATGAGCAAGTAAAGTCTGTAATAATTAAAGGGAAAATATAAGAGTCTTATAAACTTATATTGTGTTCAAATTAAAGTGTTCTTTTTCTTTTGCTGCTGTAATAACAGTTTGCAGTTACAGCTCTTCCCAATATATTCACTCCTAATATTCATCTAAATTTAACTGCACACATGAACACAGAATATATAAAATGTATAGACACTGAATAATGACATGAATCCATGTAAAACTATTGCTGATAACTTCTAATAACTACTTATATTCTTATTACCTTTCTTATTAAATCCAAGCTAATTACAAAAGAGACATTAAAGAAGCTTTGAAGTAACTTCCAGTCTCTAGAAGTTGGAAGATTCTGTGTTAATATTCAGAATATCTCTGTGATCACTGATTAGTTTCTTTGCTGTTGTATTTCAACAAAACATTCTCACTGCCAACATTAGTGGGCAGTTCCTCTCACAGTAGATACGGACCACTGACTGTAGTAGTAACCGTGAAGTTACCCATTGGTTTAAAGCCATATGTTCATTGGTTTAAAGCCTTATGTTCAGCATTTCAGCCTTCGCCATCTTGGTATAATGGCGTCACTGAACAGAACGAATCGGCAGCTGGAATGATGCTGCGTCATCAGATTTTCTAAATGAACAGCCAGCTGACAGGAGATGTTTTAGTGACTATAACATGTTCCAGGTGACTTTGATGAAGTAAAAACACTGTAAAAGGGTCAAGATGTCACTGTGGTGATTACCTGTCAATAATCCAGGAGCCTAACCAGCTTTATGTTCTGTTTTACTGTGAACTGGACTATTATTTACTAACTGAGCATCATTGAAGGAGACGTTACACCAGCGATTAACACCATAAACTCATTATGAGAGTGTTAACTGATAGAGGTGGGGGAAAATTTTTATACAGCATAGTATCACAATATTTATGCATGGCATTATTATATTGATTCAAGGCCGCCAAGTATTGATATTTAGCGTTGTATTTTCCTCTGGTTTTCTTCGGCTGTAGCAGGCTCACTTTTAGAAGGAGATAGTATCTTATGAAACAAGATGATTTAAGGAATCTATAGGAATATATGTCTGTCAGGATATCGTGACAGGAAGTTGTCAAAATAATGCTGCAGTTAGGCTTTATTTATGTTTTATTAAAGAAAAAATCAGAGCAGAGAAGCTTAAAGTTGAGGGAAGTTTGATAAAATGCTGCAGTTGTTGTCCAACATGTTTGATATCAGTTCAGCTCAGTGTGACTGAACACTTCAATACTTTGTTGGTCAGTCTGTGGGTTTGACTCTCAGTGTGAAGAAATAAAAAACTGAAGTGAGATGAATAGACAGAGAAATTTTCTGTTTCTATTTGACAAAACAATTCTTGCTTGAATTTAATTGAGTTCAGTTAAATCGCCATATATTGTATCGCAATACTCACCATATCTCAAAATGCTTAAAATCGCCATAATAACGTCTGGTGACTCAAGTATCTGTATAAATCATATGCTGGGGCCTCTGGTGATTCTAGTAACTAATGTAATAAATCAGAAGTAGGGTCACATACCCATTGACAAACAGAGATATTGACTTCTTTGGTTTCCACTTATATATATATTATAATATTATTATTATATGTATATTTGTGCAAAAGGAACAAGCCTCACTTTATTCAGTGTAAGTTTCCACTCATTCCATGCTCTGAGACAACTAAACCACTTGACTAAAGCTGGGAAAGAAAATCAGGTTGGGCTTAAAAACTGTTTCTAAAATGTTCATTGCTCAGAACTCACTAGAGTTAATGAGCCCAGTGCCTCTAACATGCTAAAGGAGCCTTTAGCTCTGTGACGCTGAGGTAAAGTGTTGGTATCTGATGATTGGAAGTGAAGCCGGCTGTGTATTTAGTCGTGTGAAAACTAATCCAACACTTGCATAACTTCCATCAGTCGGTGTCAGAAGTGGAAGTGTCAGGTTCAGCGTCCAGGATGCATTCAAATGCTCTGGTGTCACATTCAAAACCAAATCATAGTAGCAAATGTTGTTTAAACGCTAATGAAAAATGCAAATCAGGCTGACCTGGGCTAGAAGGAAACACTGAGACTAGTTCTCACCTCACATGAGTCTATTAGTGGCTGGGTTTGGATCTGGTCTCAAGACAAAACTCACTGTTCATGTTCCCTCTAGGAGCAGACTGCAGGTGTAAACTAAAACCCAGAATCCAAAAATAATTCAGAGATTGTGAAGTTAAAGTCAGTTAAACAGATTATTTGATCATCCTTTATGACATATCTTCAATTAAAAACTATAAAAAGAGTTATGGCTTCTGTTCAAACTGATAAACTTTTGATGCATCCTGTTTTTAATCTGTTTTTATTTATGTTTTCCAGATTGTATGATGGAGTCCAACAACACGAGACCCTTCTCGTCTGAGTGTGCTTATTTCAGCCGTGACATCATAAACACCGCCGTGGCGTGTCTGTTCTTCCTGCTGTTCCCCGTGGCGTTCCTGCTGAACGGGCTGGCAGCGTGGGTGTCTCTCCACCTGCGCTCCACCTCCACCTTCATCGTGTACCTGAAGAGTCTGGTGGCTGCTGACCTGCTGATGACCCTCACGCTGCCCCTGATGGCGGCCAGCACGCTGCCTGGGGCCTCGCTCTGGTTAAAGGCCTTCTCCTGTCGTTATAATGACGTCATCTTCTACAGCTGTCTGTACACCAGCATCGCTCTGATGGGCCTCATCAGCCTCGACCGCTTCTTCAAAATCGTGCGCCCGTGCGGGCTGCTGCTGGGGCAAACGGTGGTCTGCAGCCTGGTCATGTCCTCCTCGGTCTGGGTCGTGTTGTTTGGTACCACAGTCATCCCGACGATGGTCCTCACAGACCAGCAGCCTGTTAATATTACAGGAGATCTCTGCATGTCCCTGAAAAGTAAAGTGGGTCTGAAGCTTCACAAGTACGTGGTCCTGTCCATGGAGATCCTGTTCTGGCTCGTCACCATGGTGATTGTCTTCTGCTACGTCTGCATCACCCTGAAGGTCCTGAAGTCCTTCAGGAACTCTGGCAGCAACAACAGCCAGGGGAAGAAGAAGACCAAGCTCCGAGTCTTCCTCATCCTCCTGGTGTACTTTGTGTGTTTTGTGCCTCTGCATGTGATGCGTGTTCCTTTTACACTGTATGAAGTCTTTGACATCCATGTCTGTGATCAGGTCTGGGTGACGGTGGTCCATAAACTGGCCCTGTGGCTCTCCACCACCAACGCCTGCCTGGACCCGGTCCTCTACATCTACCTGTGCAGGGAGTACAGAGACAAGCTGCTGGAGATGATGAAGGCCAGAGGGATCCGTGTCGCGTTACAGTCAAGTGAAAACGAGGATGTTTCAGTCTAGAGAGAATTATTAGTCATTAAAATAACAACTTAGACATAAATAAGATGCTCTTAGTCACTGATTAGAGAGTTTTATTCTAAGGAAGCCAGAAAGCCTTTGATAGTCCTACAGCAACTTCTGAGATGTTGTATTTTATGTTACACTGCCCTCTAGTGGCCTCAGGAGGACTAGCATCTATTAGACTAGGGAGAAACATACAGTCATGGAGAAAAAAATATTAAACCACCCTTGTTTTCTTCTTGTTCATTTAACTGCCTGGTATAACTAATGTACATTTGTTTGGACAAATGTAATGATAACAAGAAAAATAGCTTATCAGAGTTTAATTTAGCCATTTTCCATGGTTTTCTTGATAATGATTTTGGTAAATTTCTGTAGACATTATTATTATTTCTGCAGACATTAGGTCAATTTTATTGCAAAAATACACTATGATAAATACAACATATTCATTATTGTCTTAAATTAAGTGGGTTTAACCATTCAAACACAAATTCTATGTTGAATCAGAGCTGTTACATTATGTACATTATGTATGTATCTATAGTTATATTGTATCCATTTAACTATATTCTAGTTTAACACTATGTTTTATGTTGTAATATCAAGGTGGTATTGTGAGACTTGTGTCAATAAATCTGAGTTTGAAGTTGTCCGTGTTTAGTTTTTTCTGTCATAAACATGCAGCCTTCAGCCACTTCTCTCTATATGATCTCACTCACTTATCAAAGGGGGAATTTATTTGACCATTAAGATGAAAATAAGAAGAAGAAAGTTGAGAGTTTATTGTTTATTGTTAAAAAGATCCCCATTAGAGTTAAGACTCTCTGCTTCATGATCATATTTTATAACAGTTAAAAGAGCTGAAATTGGGACACAAAGTAACAATAATGGCACAAAGTTTTTGGCATATCATTATTATAAAGGCTAAAATAAATGGTAACATAAATCATTTCACTTGTATTCTCATACATTTTAATTTAATCACTTTCTGCAAAAGAGCATTGCTCCGTTGCCAAAAATATTTAGTTTGAATGAATTTCTTGTATTATCTTGTATTTTCATCAACTTATTATGTCACGTCATTTGATTTCTCTCCAATAAACTATTGTTGAAGTTTATTGCTGCATTGTAAACACCAAGTGCCAAGAAGTGAAATGAAACAATAGTAAATCAGATACCAATGCACACACTTCATTATTCAACATAATATTCTAGACTAAACTCCAAGAACAATTCTGGTCACCATTGCCACATAGCAAAATATTTGTAATTAGTTAAACTGAAAGAGAATTGAAACCCACAACCCTCTGCAATAAATCTTCTTGGCAGCAATCACACTTCTTCTGTTTCTCTCAACAACAAGCTGCAGAGTATTCTGAGGGACTCTCCAGCAGCTGAGGGACTCTCTGGTCAGATGAAGCCACGGGGCCGTTTGCAGCAGAATCAGCTCCATGATTCTTGCACAAACTGGTGCAATCAATCAGTTCGCCGATTGGGCAATCAGAAATCAGAATTACACAAGCAAAGATTAAAAAAAGAGAGAGGAATGAATGCCTGCTTAGCTTTCTTAATGGAAAAAATCATCATCTGCTTCAGTTCTGTTTTGTATTGTATTTCCTTCTGCCAGCAAAAAAAAAACAAAACAAAAAAACCAATAATGGTGAGTGTTAAAACAAATGATGTGTATTTAGCTGCTCAGAGCTGCAGCCAAGTCAATATCAGGAACATTTGCTGTGTTAATGACTCATGACACAATGATGACTAGCAGAGTTCAGGCTGAGGCTTCACAACACTAAAACAACTAAAACAACTAAAACATGAATGCTAGCAGCTCCGTCTTAAAGGTGAGATGGTGACGTCTGAGGTTCCAGTGTTGGCTGAAGGAAGAATGGTGCCCCGTAAAGCCAAAACTTCCTATTTCTGTTGTAAGGGCCATCTAGACTGGCTGAATGACGTCTGTGCAGCTTTTGTCTAAAGACCAATGCGTTTTTCCTATTTTTGCATATGTCCTGATAAATCACCAGGCTCATCACAGCTTAAACGCTGATTTGTTTGCTAGTAAAATGCTCTGAAAGAGTTTCTTAAACACCTCCAGCGTCAGGACATTTCTCACAGGATCGTCCTGCAGCTTCGTGTTAGAGAAGTTCATCACCAACTGTAAGTTATCATGTACTTTATCACATACAATACATAATTAGTACATAATGTAGTATTTGTGAATCATAGATTCATCTGTGATAATTATTTTAATGACAACACCTCATATAATGGACTATGATACAAGAAAAGATTATTTAAATGTATTAATAATGATATATGAATGCAAAGTTTCATTTATTTTATGGTTGGATATGGATCTGTGACTCTTTCCAACTTTACCAACACAAACATTTGATTTCATTCTCCACATTTTCAACTTTTTTTCTCGAACAGCATAATGAAAAAAATAATTCTTCCTTTTGTTTTTTTTTTCTCCTACCTTGCCCCAACCCTCTTCATAAGTCCTAGACTTGGCCTTTTATTGTTCTTTTTAAAATATATACATTTTTGCTTTGAATTTTTTATATTTTCCACATTCTATATATTAGTACTTTTACATTTATTTTACCCCTTATATTGTATATAATTAATAATTATAAAATAAAATAAAAAATAATTATTTTTCATCAAATGTATTATATATCTATAACATCTATTTTTATATCATTTTTTTTTTAAACACAGATTTTGATTACATCAAATTGAATAAAGTTTGCTCAGCCTGCAGCCTGGATGGATAAAGGATGAAGTATGGGTGATGATTCCTCTGTGACTGTTGGATATTATTAAAATCAACTCTCTAAATCATATTGCACATATTCACAGGGACAGTTTGCTTAAATGCATGATGTACAGCCTACATGAAGATTATGTTTTGGCTTCTGAAATGTATTTTAAACGTTTCCTTTCTCCTCAGGTGCAGCGATGTCCTCCAACCAAACCTCTCCCAGTGAGCCAGCTTGTGTTTACAACCCGTACGTGGTCCCAGTCCTCTACTTCCTGATGTTCCCAGTAGCTCTGGTGCTGAACGGAGTGGCAGCCTGGGTCTCTCTGCACCTCAAGTCCACCTCCACCTTCGTGGTGTACCTGAAGAACCTGGTAGCTGCTGACATCATCATGACCCTGACCATGCCCATCAAAGCTGCTAGAGACTTTCAGGTTGCTTCATACACATTTTTCATACTTTCGTGTTTCGTCAGTTCCATCTTGTACAGTACGATGTACACATGCATCACTTTCTTGGGCTTTATCAGCGTGGACCGCTTCTTCAAGATCATGATGCCCCAAAGCAAGTTTGGTCAGAATGTGACCATCAGTAAGGTGATCTCTGGGATAGTCTGGCTCATCCTGTTTGGAGGAACAGCCTTACCAAACATCATCCTCAGCAACCATCCAGTGGCTAATATCACCGGCAGCATCACCTGCGTGAAGCTGAAAGGGCCGGAGGGGCTGAAGTTCCACCAGAACACCGTGATCAACCAGAGCGTCTTCTTCTGGGTCGTCAGCGTCATCATCACCGTGTGCTACATCTGCATCGCCAACAAGGTGATCCGTTCTTTTAGGAACTCTGGCAGCAGCAACAACCAGGGACAGCAGAAGGTCAAGCTGCGTGTGTTTCTGGTTGTGGTCGTGTTCTTTGTGTCGTTCGGACCGTACCACATGGTCAGGATCCCCTACACCTTCCAGCAGGTCAAAGCCTCCTCAAACACCGGCTGCTCTAACTTCAGCAGGTTCGCCAAGGAGTTCAGCCTCTGGCTGGCCTGCACCAACATCTGCACCGTCCCGCTGCTCTACGTCTTCCTCTGTCGGGAGTTCAAAGACAAACTGGTGTCCATGATGAAGAGCGTGTCCATGTCCTTTCAAGCAGCTTTAGCAGGAGGAGCAGAAGACTCTCTGCAGCAGAGTGGAGTCTGACACCAGCCATGACATCATCATGAGCTCAGATCTTACTCAAGACTTTTTAAACTAAAAGTCATATTATTGTATTTTCTGATAACGACCGGGTTTATTCATTCATCTGTCACCAGTTTATTTATGTCATTTTTAACTGTACTCATTTCAATCTTCATAGAGTCTTGCCCCTGATCTTGTATGTACTTTAACTGATGTTGAATGTGGTGTATGAGAATTATGGTTGATTGTTCTTATGTTATCATGGTGCTGCCTTCTTGGCCAGGTCATTCTTGAAAAAGAGATTTTAATCTCAATGAATTTTACCTGGTTAAATAAAGGATATTGATTGATTGATTGTTGAACAATTATATTAACATTTAGCTATTTACTCCATGCTGAAGTTGTGCTGTGCAGTTTCAAGTCTTGTCAGTGTTGCTCTAAATAAACCATGAACAGGAAACACAGGACGGGTGGAGGAGCAGATAAACAGCACGAGAGGAGCGGGTGCTGTTATTATCTGGCTTTTTATGTCTGCACAACAGTTTTATAGCGTCCCTGAGAGTTTTCAATATCATAAAGAAAGAAAATAGAGTTCAAGAAGGGAGACTGTAAATGAAGCAGACATGCAAAGAAAGTGAAGTTAAAGCTAGTTAACATTTGCTTTGCATACTGATGTAATATTGTGTTTGTGGTGACAGTAAAAATGGATCATGTCTTAAATTAGCTCCTGCAGATGTTTCTATCAGCCGATATCATCGACTGGCTGCACGCAGATCAGCTCCAACATAGAAAGATACTGCAAACAATAAAGGTAGTCTGTTTTATCCATATATATTAAGATAAATAAATGATGCTGTAAATCTAAAAAAAAATGATGTAATGAAGCCAAAAATAAACACTAAATTGAGGTATTATCCTGCTGAGTGTTGTATAAATATAAGAACATGTTGTCCGTTAAGATGCTTCATACTGCTTGAATATTTCAGTTTTTAACTGAAATAAGATTGTGATTTTGCTTCAATAAAAAACTAGCTGCTGGTAAAAATTATAATTTTGGATTATATGTCAATTGAAATGAGGCTGTCCTGATATGTGTGATTATTTTTTTATAAAGTATCTGTGGGTCTGGAAACCATAGGTCGGTTCATTTTGTTCTGCTTTTAAACATAAGAAGTTTTCGTCACATAAGCTAAAGTTCACTCTGAGGCCTGTAGTGAACACATGCATGCTCCTCTCAGCTCATTTTTCCCATCGGACATTCCTCCTGGTGCAGAGCCAAGAAAAACCTCACAGGAAATCATCTTCATGTTCTCAGAATGCACTATTTTTGTCAAGACAGCACAAAATGATATTAAAGGAAGCAAGATCAAGAGGAAAAGAGGATGTTCAGTCAATTATAGTGCACTGCAGAAATATGGACAAGTGGTCCTAATAGTAAACAAAAATAACACCAAATTAAATTCTGCAACTTGAGCCATTAAGGGATATTTTGTGAGAAGTAAGAAGTGCAATTTCACAGCCCTCTGTGGTTAGCATTGTAACACTCTCTCATGATGAGTGGAGATAAGCAACAAGAGGTGGGGTAAACAGGCTGCAGGGTGGAAGGAGGAGCAGCAGGGGGGCAGGAGGTGCAGGAGGTCCCTATATGCGTGTCAAGAAATGAGTTGATGCTTTGGTGTTGGCCTGTCAACAGCTAGTGAGACTGACGCAGGCGAGCGGAGGCAGGGGGAGCGACTGGCACAGCAGAACAAGCCTCTCAGCAGACAATTGGACACAGGAAGCGAGGAAGGAAAGGGTCTTTCACCCGGAGGAAGACTGGCAAACTCATTGGGATTGTGACAAGACAGCCACACAGTCGCTGCAGAGACCAGCTCCATTGTAAGAGCATCAAACACACACACACACTTAAAGACGGAGAGAGAGAGTTACGGAGAGACAGACAGCTGAAACCTCGTTAGGTCACAAGTAGTATTTCTAAATTGGTGAAAGAACTAAAGTAACACACTGAGAAATTCCAATTTGGGGTTTTCTTTTGTTACATTTCCTTCCTGTGGGGGAAAAGAAGAAAGGGGAATTGGGTATTTCACTTCTTTTTTTTTTCTTTCTTGAAATACTGTAGTTTTTCACTGCTTGGTTCAATATTCTTCACATGTCACAGAGGACAAGGACACAGTGAGAAGGTAAGACTATTACTGACTCTACAACCACATCTCTAACTAGATTATCACACTAAGGTTTTGTAACAGGCCTAATTACCATTACCATGGGTACTAAAAGGGACAAAAGTTTTAGTATATATTGGTTGCCATAGCACCTGCTCCTAGTCTGAGAGTTATTCTAAGCTGTTGTAAATGCACCAGGCATATATACTGTCAGACAGGAGGAGGATTCAACATGGACAAATGAAGCAGTTAGCTGTTGAATTCCTTTAATACTATATATTAGGAGCATCTCTGCAATCTGACTGGAGAACTAAATAAACTATTTATACTGTCAGAAGTGTCCTTTTTACTGAGTGAGCCTTCTCTAACTGTGATCAAATGTAGTGCTTACCCCGTATTTAATATTTATTTTCTTTTTTTAAATATTTGTATGCTCCTGAAGGTGGATTCTACTTGTTGAATGCAGACAGAGAAAAAGCCAACACTTAAGTCTTTAAAACCAGTTATGAAAGGAAGCGTTATAAAGGAACCCGTGCTCCTACAGCGGTTAACTGCAGGTCTTTAGAAAGAGGAAATTACATTTATACATGTTACATAAACAACATATTACACAGTAAGTTATTTATTATTGATGTCTTCATGTGACTAACTGTGTAACATCTTATTACCTGTCCTCTCTCTCACCTCTAAAGGTCCACAGAAGGCCAGAAGATGAACAGCAGCCTGACCAACAGCTCCACCAGGTGTGTCCGGGACACCAGCGTGACGGCGGTGGTGTTCCCCGTTCTCTACAGCCTCCTCTTCATCGTCGCCCTCATCCTCAACTCTCTGGCTGCATGGATCTTCTTCAGGATCCCCAGCACCTCCACGTTTGTGGTCTTTCTAAAAAATGTGGTAAGGGAATTTAGCTTTTTTTTTTTTTTTACATTTTGTCCGTGTAAAACAGGGGTGTCAAACTCTGGCCCACGGGCCAAATTTGGCCCGCAGTGTAATTTTATTTGGCCCGCGAGCCGATATCAAATTATTATATTATTATTGTACTATAAAAGCTGACCCGCCGGTATTATACGGCGCATTTACCGCTAATACTAGATTTATTATTGTTATTTTATTTTTAAATGTATTAACCTGTTGAAAAAGTTTATTTTGATATTTAAATCAGAAGGATGCAAATAGAAAAGAGGCATACGATTTTTATTTAATTTTTATTTAATAAATTAATGACATTGATGTGTTTTTTATTTGAAATTTGATTTTGCATGTCTGCACTATTTAGTTATATATTGTATGTTTATAAGCGTTGCTGGTTCCATATTTAATGTTAAAGCAAAACATGTTTGGTATATATTAAAAGGTTTATTTGTTCAATGTTGGCCCGCGATTTTATTCAAGTTTTAAATTTTGGCCCATTGTGTATTTGAGTTTGACACCCCTGGTGTAAAACAACAAAAAAACAGACAAAAACCGAGGTCCTTGACCCCCAGGTGGTGGCGGACCTGCTGATGACCCTGACCATCCCTCTGAGGGTCCTCAGTGATGCGGGCGTGGGCTCCTGGCAGCTAAGAGCCTTCCACTGCCGATACTCTGCTGTTCTCTTCTACATCACCATGTACATCAGCATCATCCTGCTGGGCCTCATCAGCCTGGACCGCTACCTGAAGATCGTCAGGCCGTTTGGTAAATGTGCCCTGATGCGTGTCCCGGTGGGCCAGATGCTGAGTGCCGCCGTCTGGCTGGTCATGTTGTCTCTGGCGCTGCCTAACGTCATCCTGAGCGACCAGCCGCCTCGAGTCTCTGCAGGCAGACTGAAGTGCACCTCCATGAAGAGCCGAGCCGGCCTGCTCTGGCACGAAGGCTTCAACTACTTCTGTCAGGTAATTATTACATAAAGGCACTTCTACATTTTGGGAAGTTTAGACGAAAAGTTCAATATCATTTACATGTTTAACCCATTGAAGCCTGGAAAGCGGATACGTCGTTTTGTTGTATTTGTATAAGCTCTCAGATACTTTTTGAATTTCATTTGTATCTGCTACAGAGGCTGAAAAATCTATTATTTAGTAGAAGCGTTGACACTTCCTTTGAATTTCCAGAAAAACTTTTAGGGGCCGATTTTAAAATCTCCAATCAGAGGTTTTACAGGAAGTTTTAGGCGTCAATGGGTTAAAGTAATATCAGCCTTTCTAGAAAGAGAATACGTATTTTATAAAATGTCAAACTATTCCTTCTGCAAAATTAGATTCAGTGGACTCTGAATACGAGGTCCCACTATCAAGATATTATCATGATACTTTAGTCAAAACACAATATTATTGAAATTTGAAACATTTTACAATACGATGAGTATTGCAATAGCATAGAGTATATTACAATATATTGCAATGTATCACCTTTTATCAACTGAATATTATGTCTCTGAAGAAAATACTTTTTTTATGTTAAGATAAAGCCTGTTTTAAAGCCTGTTTATCCTTTATTTTTTATTTGGATCAAAATGGGATTGTCAAGCAGACAAGCTCTCATAAAACCTGTCAACAATAAGTTTTGCATTCCCTTCAGCAACTGAGGAATTTGAATTTAATTTGAAATGCAATTAAATAAAACATCTAATCTTAGCACCATCTTCTGGACTGAAACAGCAATTGATTTTATTATTCTAGTACCTAAAAGTTTAATTTGTATTACTTGCCATATTAACAATGATAATAGTAACTAGAAAATTTCCTCTGGGGAAATTTTGAAAGGGCCACGGGGGCTACTGCCGGTGTGTGTACACTATGATGAGATTCTTCAGAGATTTCAAACTATGCCCTTTAACCTCAAAATGTGTGTGTGTGTGTGTGTGTGTGTAATTAAAATCACATAAAGTTACTGTGTGTGTGTGCGTGCGTGTGTTTGAAGCATGTGTATGCATGTGTGAGGAGTGTGCGTGTTTCGCGCATGTGTGTGTGTGTGTGTGTGTGTGTGTGTGTGTGTGTATCTGTAACTGTAATCACATCAAAGATCAAAGCAATCAACTGAATTAACTGACACCTGTTAATGAAAGAGTGAAAGCAGCCAGAGGTGGACTGGAATTTCTGGCCTCGAACAGAAAGCATTTTTGGGAAAACCATAATACCTATCATTGATCCGACTTCACTTTGAGCGTCCTGAGTTCTTCCTGAACGTCTACATATGTTTTTTGTGAAGAAAAATTAAAAAATAGCTTTGTTAGAGCGATCTAAAAAAACGTTTAGGTCTCACTTTTTCCGAAATCTTCCTGCGTTTTTAATATGGGAGCCAATGAGGCTGTTGGTGGTGTTGGTGGATCATCTGTGCGTCCTACGCCCAAACTATAACTCTGACAGCTTTACCAGAGGATTGTGAGGGAGAAGACTAATTTTCCTACGTTTCTATGTATAAATTATTTCTGTAGAGTGGAATTTGCGGCCTGGAACGCAGTTTTCAAATTTATTTTTTGACAGTTTTTTCTCTCCCTCTACACTCTGGCGATGATGTCACACACTGTGACACGAACATTCCGTGCAATACACACCCATTATAATCTCAGGATTTCTCCAAAAATGATCATGGTCATTGAACAGGGATTGATAAAAAACTATATGACCTATCGAAACGTGGATTAATACACCGATACACAAGACTTGTGTCTACTGTTTAAAGTTTAAATGGAGTCTCTAGGTGAAATTATGCCGGAGAAGTAGACGTTTAAAAATCTCCAATGATTGTTCTTTTCGCTCATTTTTTGTCGGCCGTCCCATTCATTTCAATGCAAAATTTTGAGCAGTTTTTCGTATTCTGTAGAGAAAAGTAATAGCACACCGATCCCGATCAAACCGCACGTTTTGATATATAATTTGTCCTGCAACTCTTCAAGTTGTAGGACTAGTAGCGGGATGAAATTGCGTCCGCAAGAGGAAGAAGAAGAAATCCACAGTATAACAGTAGTGCAGCACTGGTCCCTACAGATATTGCTGTATGGGACCAGTGCTGGGGAGATTGCCCCGAGGCCCTAATGATAGTAATAATAATAATAATATATCAATATTTGGCATCAGAGTATCAATACAATATTGCCATTCAAGATATTGCGACACTATGCTGTATGATTCCCTGCAGCAGAGCTAATACATGACATTTAAATAATAAAACTAGAATTGTCATTTGAATCACAGCTGTTCAAAGCGAGCCGTGAGAAAAGCTGTGAGAAGTCCTTCGCTGGTTAATATTTTGTTGCTGTGCTCTGCAGGTGGTTTTCTGGGGAACGCTGGCCCTGATGGTGGTTTGCTACACGTTCATCAGCAAGAAGGTTTATGAGTCATACAAAGCCTCAAAGAGCAGCTCTCACGCTGCCAGTCGCAGAACCAAAGCAAAGGTCTTTGTGGTCGTGGGGGTGTTTTTCATCTGCTTCGCCCCGTTCCACTTCGCCCGCGTGCCCTACACTCTGACCCAGACCGGCGGCATGGCCAGTCACTGCCGGGCGCAGAACGCTCTCTACGTCGCCAAGGAAACCACGCTGTGGCTGTCGGCCACCAACGTGTGCCTGGACCCGCTCATCTACGTCTTCCTGTGCAAAGTGTTCAGGAGACGACTGACGGCTGCTCTCTGTAGAGGACCGCTCAAAGGAGCCATGGACTCTCCCACCGCCACCTCCACCCAGCTGGAGATGTCTCAGATGGCCCACAGCAACAGACTGGCATATAGTGGGACGCCCCAGTAACAGACTGGCATATAGTGGGACGCCTCAGTAACAGACTGGCATATAGTGGGATGCCCCAGTAACAGACTGGCATATAGTGGGATGCCTCAGTAACAGACTGGCATATAGTGGGACGCCTCAGTAACAGACTGGACAATATACATGAGGAAATAATAACTGTCAAGGCTCAATCACACAACGACCTGCTGCCTGAACGTTTATTCTAAGTGTAAATATCATTTTATCTCAATGACAGCGGTTGTAAAAAGGTGATCAGAGTCTGTTGAACGGACAGAAAAGGGTCAAACATGTATTCCCTTTGGTACAGTACTAACTAAGCACTTCTGTTTGCCAAGTCATCCAACATTTTCATTTCCTTACTTGTGCTTACTGTCATTTTCCACTTCCTTTTCTTCTCTAATCTCATTCAAACTGCACTTTCCCATCACAAAAACTGGCAGACGGGTAAACATCTTGACAGCAAATATTCTGAGATGATTACAGCCCTGCACTGTGGAGCAGGGACTGGAAGATAACAGAATTAGGCAGACTGCAATCGACAGTGCTTACAGCTATAACTTCTGTGCAATATACCCATATTAATATTAATAAAATTAATATATTTCATACTACAATTGCACTGTGTTCAGATTTATGCTGGAAGTATTTACATGTGGTTGATATTGAAGGGGAGCCAGGGTATGAGTCTAAAACAGTTGGTAAAACAGCATTTTGATCTAATCTTTAAAGACATCGTAGAGAAAGGTTTTACTGTATGTACAGCTGAGAGGCAGCAAAGGCAGCAATAGAAAGGAGGGTAAACCCACATAAACCCTGTTCCTATATACTAGAGAAGTGCAGATGGTCTGATCCCCTTGTGTAAGCTCTGATGATTGATTAGAATGTTTACTTCTTATTTACCATTGGTGGTGATCACTATCTAAGATTCTTTAGAAATGATTGAGCAAATCGGCCAACAGGAACTGCAGAGCGATACTGCTGAGCTGCAGATTCGATGTTTGATAAAACTTGGTGTTAACTAACCACACCCAGCAGAGCTGCAAGCATTCACAAGTAGGCCATGTAGTCTCCCACAGTGCTGCAGCAGAGCCACTGCGCCATTAATGTTTTAATCGAACAAGAGGAGAAAAGAATATACAGAACTGGAATAAATTGACTTTTTTCCAACACTGCAACACCCCGAAGACGGGTTTCAGGACATTCACAAACTGGTTCTGCAGGATTAATGTCACCCCCACCTGATTTACAATCACGTCCGCATGTGGGTCTGATTAATGTAATAATGAAATATGATCATCCTCCATTCCCACCCTCTGTCGGCTACGACAGAAGCTGATATTTGGGCAGGAAATTAATGAGCTAGAGAGCGGTCGGAGCAGCGAATGCAGCCGAGGAAAGGACCGTTCGTCACCCTCAGATTAAATCCTCTGACAGATGACCCCGCAGGAGTGAATTATGAGAAATTCTAAATGACATTCATGGAAATTAAATAAACCCTGCAGATAATGTTGCCTGGCAGTTTTCACAGACACAAGTTGAGGACAGAACAGAGCAGATAAACAGGCATCAGGTAGGTAGAGCTGGCAGGATTCTGGTGGAACAAGGTGGTAAAGCTTGAATGTCATAAAAACCTGTCAAACATGTCAGTGATGCCAATCAGCAGGAGTTTATAACCTGCTTCCTGTGAAGAAGCCTTTGGGCTTATAGTCAGCTCATTAAACTTAAACCTCAGCTTTAGGTCAGAAAAGTCACTTTGACATGTTGTTCAATTGTTCAAACTCCCAGTGGCTGAAAATAATAAAAGTGGACAGGCTTACTGCACTCTGCTCAAACACTTTAGTAGAAATGGAAATGTTCATTTCAGATCACACAAATTCACACGAAACTAAACTTGCAAATGGAGCCGAAACTGAACATCACACAACAAAGGAAGCCTTAAATGACATTTGTAAAGGCAGTACAGAGTAAAAGAGTGTAGTATATTTTGTGCAACAAATGGGACACTTCCTGTTCCATGTGACGGAGGAGATCGGCCTCTCTGACCCTCTGCAGGAAAAGAGTCTCCAGCCTATCTGGGAGACGGGACAGGTGCCTATCTGACACAGGAGATGTTGGAATGTGAACAAAACACGTCTATAGATCAGATAGAAGAAGGGCTGGAATGTCGGCCTGAATAAGGTTAAAAAGTAAATTTAGTAGTGTATCTGTGCCGCCCATACGTTGAGCCGAGGGCATAAAATAAACTCACACATAGAGAAACTTCAGAGAGAGAACTAACGGGACCTTTCTATTCAGCAGCCTTGAATTTCACAGAGTTCTCCTCCACTGTTCCTATAGGCAGTGTGTTTTTTAATGACTGATAATAAAGAAAACTAAAAGAAACTTCAACTTGGTCTTCAATCCATGTTTTCTCACTCAGAGAGGTAAATTTACACTACGAGAGCTCCAAGAGTTGGCCTCACGCAGTCACCCTAAAACCAAAACAACACTCCTGGGAAGTGTTATATTTGAATAATTATAAGAAGGCCGATAGCTCAGATAGCAAAGCTTTGCTTCCCTCTTTCCCACTGATATTACCTGTGGGAGCACACACAGTTTGTGTTCTCACAGGAGTAAGATGTGACTACTATTATGTTTAGGCTGTGTAGCTCATAGATACGTGCCTGTAAGAACAACACACACACACACACACACACACACACACACACACACACACACACACACACACACATACACACACACACACACACACACACACACACACGCACACACACAATGTGTATCACAATAATCTAACGGGACTTGGACAGCTGTTGGCCTGCCCACGTCATGCCCAAGAAGAATTAAATGTGAATTATTAGAGGAATCAGGGCTCATTCTAACTGGATCCAGTGAGATCTGTCAGTCTGAACAGGTAACTTTACCTGTGACCTAAATAAAAAGCCTGCATTCTAACCAGTCTTTTTTATCTGGTTTTGTTTAATCTTGGGCTTCCAAACAACAAACCGGAGACCTTTACAGAAGAACAAAACCGCTGACTAGCTAGTTTTCTTCATCTACTGCATTTATCCAGTATAAAACAGCATAAACTAGCATGGCAGGATATAAAGACAGCAGATTGACAGGTACAGAATACAACTTACATTAATATATCTATTTACTTTAAACAGACTTTTATTATGTTTCTAACACATTCCTGTTTCCTGACCACAGCCTGTGACTTCAATTAAGAGTCATTTAATCTTTGAGAATGATTCGCCTGCCATAAAAACAAACAAACAAACAAACATGGCACTCTCATGATAACTGCTGTTTACCATAACTGTAAATGTATGAGGTGGGTTAAAACAACACATTCAGATAGTAATTATTTGTGTAGCTCTATGGAAGATAAAGCTTGTTAGCTAAGGCTACATACAGGTTAGCTCACCTGTGATATTACAACTATAGACTGTGTATAAATAATGGACGTAGTCACCGTGACATCACCTGTTGGTTTGTGGACTTCCTGTTGGAAACGTTCATCGTTTCACTCGTCGCCATCTTGTTTCCGATACAGGAAGCCGTCCATATTTGGAGTGTGGAGGAGGAGAGGGATCTGACCACTGACTACAGCCTCTCTACACCTCAACCTGACTGATTCATGTTAGCATTAGCTGGGATGTTAGTTTTGGCTAGCAAAAAACAAGAACAAAATGTATCTTTCTGACCTCAGAAAACTGAGCAGCGACTCCTTGGAGTGTCTGTTAGTCCAACCAAACACTGAACAAGACATTTAATGAACAAAACGTTCAAATAAACTGTCATTAAGTGAAAATACAGTGAAAGGGTCAAAGTTATGAGACCAAACCGCTAAACGTCCTCTTTTCTATCTATATAACGTTTTATATAACTTTATTAACACGTTGCCATGGATACGCATTGTTCTGCTTCTCTCCTGGTGACGGCTCGCCTTGTCAGTGACCTGTCAATCAAAGGTAGCCCCGCCCCAAATCATACGATTCTTTATCTTCTATTTTCTTCTAAATGGGGCCATTATTAGAACTATTAACATCAAATTGTCTTGAAGAAGATTTTTGCTAGTGATTGAGTCCATCGTGTTGTCCTAAAAAAAAATTCTGAGGTAATAAATCAAGTGAGAAGTTTTCTCATTTTGCATTGAAATGAATGGACAGAATTTTTTTGCAGCCAAACTCAGCGCCCCCTGCTGGAATTGTCGGTAGACTGCAGTTTAAGGCACTTCCTGGTTTGCCTCCATGCTCAGACACGGAGGTTGCCGCCTGCCTGTGACGTCACAACACTGCCTGTTATGCTAACGGTTACTGAGGCAACACTCACCCTTCTCATGCTGTCCATTCCCGCTGTTCCACTCGCCTGGTGCCATTATAAGGGTCAGTAATGTTTAATCCAACACGTTTTGTATTATAGCGTTTAATGTCTTTTAACTTAAAGTGTGTGCTGACTTCCAATGGCTTGAAATGAACGCTGGCGCCATTCATTTTAATCACACGTTCACTGCCACCACGGGGCGAATCTTCACGACGAGTCACGTCACGTCCGGAGCTGCACTAAAACCATGAGGCTATTAGGGAAAAAAATAAATAAAGAAAAATAAAGAAAAAATAAATTAGGCCATTAGGGGATAAATAATCTCCTACAAAATGGCATGTATGGCAGCGATTTGTTTTCAAACGCGACTCTATTGTTAATTGTTTGGTAATGAGGGCAGTGAAGAAAGAGTTTATCTGCACCTCCTAATATAAACTGTTGTCGCATCATACTTATTAAATTATAATTTTTATGGCTGGCAGTTAGATGAGTAAAAGTCGAGGAAGCAGGAGAAGGACATCTTTATGTTTGATGAGGAGTGCAAGTTGCCTTAACCATAGACTGTATAAAGACCTTTAAACTGACTTTGATGTTTAAAAGTGAAGTTCCTTTAAGTGCCTTTATATTTCTATAGCTAATTTTCTTTGAAGTAATGGTAAAATTAATTATTTCCACGAAAGTTTAAAAAAAAGAAAACTTTTCAAGAATTTTTTTTTTAAATAAGAGAATAGGGTAGACTACTTTCGTCATTTTCACAAAATTTCTGCTTAAAATAGTCTTCTTGTGAAATACCAATAAGCTATTTTAAAAACTCTGTTTGTCTGGTAAATGCAGTACAACTGCGAAATACAAAAATAAATGTTGCAAATATATCAGTGAATAAATAAATGACGAAGAAGAAATGCACAAAGAAATGAGAAACTAAAATAATGCAGAAATAAATACCTTTGGGGAAATAAGCAGGGTGAAAATGAAAACGAAAAATAAATATAAAAATAATAAATGTAAATGCCAAAATAGATATATAGGTAATAAATGAAAAATATTGAAAATGAAATGCTGAAATGTAATGATCATAATCAACACTGCCATTTTAAAATTATTCAACCTAGTTCTGAGCATTGGACATTTCCCTGACATCTGGAGTAAAGGAATTATCACACGAATCTTTATTATAACACCAATCTCTATTAATATTTAACACCAATCTTTAAAAATGGAAATAAATTAGAACCAAACATCTACAGAGGCATATGTGTCAGCAGGTTATTCTGCAGCGTCCTAAATAATAACAACAAGACGTCCTCAGTGAACAAGATGTTCTGAACAAGAGTCTGATTGGATTCACTCCACAACATCGAACCATAGATCATATTATATATATATATTATTATATCTACCCTCCACACCCTCGTTAAGAAGCACGTCCACCAAAACAACAACACATTTTACTCCTGTTTTGTAGATTTCAAAAAAGCATTTGACTCAATTTGGCATGATGGTTTGTTCCTGGAATCAATTTTAAAAAGTGTAGGGGGGAAAACCTATGATATTATTAAAGCAATGTATATAAATAATAAATGTGCTGTGAAAATTGGCAATAGAAAAACAAATTTCTTCTCCCAAAATAGAAGAGTGAGACAGGGCTGCAGCCTCAGTCCCACTCTGTTTAACATTTATATTGATGAACTGGCAAAATCACTAGAACAGTCAGATATCCCTGCTCTCACCCTCTCATCTATCTATCTATCTATCTATCTATCTATCTATCTATCTATCTATCTATCTATCTATCTATCTGTCTATCTGTCTGTCTGTCTATCTATCTATTTATCTATCTATCTATCTATCTATCTATCTATCTATCTATCTATCTATCTATCTATCTATCTACCTATCTATCTATCTGTCTGTCATTCTGTCTGTCTATTTGTCTGTCTGTCTACATGCATATATGATTATTATTATTATTATTATTATTTATTTTTATTTTTCGTTTTAATTTTCACCCTGCTTATTTCCCCAGAGGGGAAATAAGCAGGGTGAAAATTATTATTATTTTTTTTATTTCTGCATTATTTTAGTTCCTCATTTCTTTGTGCATTTCTGCTTCGTCATTTATTTAGGTATTGTATTTTTGCTTTGGCTATATTGTTTTGAAACATTCATGCCAATAAAGCCTTTCGAATTTGAATTTGATACATACATAAAGTAAGTTAATAAATGAAAAATGAAATAGAAAAATAAGTAGTTTGGGTATGGATACAAAGGGAAATAAATAAGAGAAGCTTATATGTATTTCGAATATTTCTGGTAAATGTATTTGTCATGTTCATTTATTTATCAAGTCGTTTATTCACTTCTCTTTTATTTCGGCAGCGTCAGCTGTGCGCGCTCCCATCACTGGGCAGGCACGCGCCCACACACACACCCACACACCCACACACACACACACACACACACACACACACACACAGGGCGGTTAGCGCTGCGAGCTACAAGGCTAAAGCTAACGCCACGTGACCTCCCTGCCGGGTCATGTGACCGGTGACGTCCTGCTCGCTGCCGTCAACTTTTCCTCCAGCAGATCCCAAACAGACGAACATGGCGGACTTCGAGGAGCGGCGGAGTCTGCTGGGGGACCAGGACCAGGACCCGGACCAGGACCAGGGCTCGTCTACCGGCGGACCGGCGGCGGGGAGACCCGGGAGACCGTTACCGGCCATCTGCGACCCCAGCCGCCTCCTGCACCGGGTGGTCATCCTCATCTTCATGTGCTTCCTGGGGTTCGGTGAGCAGACAAACAGCCATAACTTCCCTAAAGACCCTGAATAGTTACTGTGGAGATTCTCTTCAATAGTTAAAAGAGAGCCGTTAATGTTGATCATGTGACGTCAAACACGTGCTGTATCATTGTTTATTGTTATTGTTTATGGTGGCTCTTTAATGTAGTTATTGTGTTCCAGGAAGCTACTTCTGTTATGACAACCCTGCTTCACTTCAGACTCAAGTCATCCAGGTAAATGATCGGGTTCTTTCACCAGACGTTCCTGAACAGCTCATAGAGTTAAATTTGCATAATTATCCAACCAGAACAGTCAAATTAACCTACTGTGCTGCCTTAGAGAGTTTATTTCTCCACCCAGCTGTGAGTCACATCTAGATTTAAATGGTGAGCATTAAAACCAAACCGTTGACCTGACCCCTGACCCCTGACCCCTGGTTGTCCTAGGACCTGAACCTGAACACGGCTAAGTTCATGCAGCTGTACGCCTGGTACTCCTGGCCCAACGTCGTCCTCTGCTTCTTTGGGGGGTTCCTGCTGGACAGGGTCTTTGGCATCAGGTATGATACCAATTAATCACATCTATTGAGTTCATCATGTTCATATCATAGTGAAAGTGAAAGAGCTCTATAGTCAGTGTCATTTTTCATTGTTATTTTTTTACAGGCTGGGAACCGTCCTGTTTTCTCTCTTCGTCTGTGTTGGACAGGTGAGTTTATTTTGAAATCTAGATGTAAACATTATTCTATGAAAGAGAGAATAAAGGCAGTTTTTATTATCTTAATAGCAATTAATAGGAAATGGATGATTTTCTTTGTTGTTTGAACTTTTCTACTTTGCGCAGGTAATATTTGCAACTGGAGCTTTGGTGGATCGATTCTGGCTCATGCAGGTTGGACGTTTCATATTTGGGTGAGCAAATAGATTTTCCACAATGTTAAAACCTGTTAATTACCAACCTATCAATTTAATATATCGGGGGAAGGTCCTCTACACTTTTAAGCAGGAAACCATCAGCGATCTTTTACCAAAGAAATCTTAAAAATAAGCACGCTAGACAATCAGAACCTGCATTAAATGTCCAATACTCAGCCTTGTGTTTCTAAAAGTGATCCCTGACCTTCTACAGTGAAAATAATAACTTAGTCTCAGGTTGCTCTTGTGCTATAACATAACTCAGTGTTCTTGTCCTGGTAGTATTGGAGGAGAGTCCTTGGCTGTGGCCCAGAACACCTACGCAGTCAACTGGTTCAAAGGGAAAGAGCTGAATCTGGTGTTTGGCCTCCAGCTCAGCATGGCTCGCCTGGTGAGGACACAAAACACTAATATATACATGCTTTAAAATACATATTCATGCTTTTTTATTTTTTACTGCAGCCATGAGGAGCGGGCCTGTGATGTAGAATCAATAACACTGATATACAGAGATACAGTGATATATATATATATATATATATATATATATATGTATATATACACTACTGGTCAAAAGTTTTAGAACACACCAACTTTTCCAGAATTTAATTAATAAATGATGCAGTTTAATGTCTCAGTGTACTCTGAAATTAATGCACATTTGCAACATTTAAAATTCTTTATTGAGCATGATAGTGTTTTGAAAGTTAAAAAAAGATTCAAAATCACATTTTATGTTGGACTAAAGGACTAAAAAAAGACACAAAATGACCAAAAAAAAGACACAAAATGACAAAAAAAAGACACAAAATGACTAAAAAAAGACACAAAATTACCAAAAAAAAGACACAAAATGACTTACAAAGACATGAAAAGAATTAAAAAATGGACAAAATAGCCCAAGACTCCATAGAGTTAAGTTGTTAACCCATTTCTTGTTCCCTGAAAAAGGCCTACTTGTATAATTCTGAAATGTACATTATTTTCCAGTTTTGGTTAAGCTTACCTTTTTTTATTTACCTCTGGCAGTTCACCACTTACCTTTGGACCCTTTCAAGCTGTTCATTTGACTTGAACTGCTTGAATTTCAATAAAAAACTGGAAAAATTGGGGTGTTCTAAAACTTTTGACCGGTAGTATATATATATATATATATATACAGTGATGGTATACTGCACTTTACTTTTACTCAGCTTCTGCTTTTTATTGTCTCATTTTATCGTCTGTTTTGAGCTACATCTCTTGTGTGAAAACACTCTAATAAAGTCATTTTTTTATGCTGATTAAGTCCGTTGTGTCCTGGTTTGCAGGGCAGCACAGTGAACATGAACATCATGGGCTGGGTGTACAGCAGAGTGTCTGCTGTGGTTGGTCATCCTGGATACACCACGCTGGGAATATCACTCATGATAGGTAATTATACCTCAGCTCAGAGAAAGTCTTGTTGGCGTGTGTTAACATAAAGACTCCGGTATCGTGTGTTTTATCTGTCTAGAGATACCAGATCCTTTTTTCTCTGACGCCTGATCTCAGATTACACAGCAGAAGTGGTTTAGAGAACTAAAAGTGCTGCTGCCTGCTACAGATGAGTCACGAGCTAGAAGAAGTGTCACTTCTTATAATTTTGTCTCAAATTACGTCTTGGGCGAGCTAAAAGTGCTTCCACTTCTGAAAAGCCTGCAGAGTTTTCTTGTGTAATCTGTGTCTGCTGCCAGAACAAACTGACCATTAGAGATAAACTGTATGAACAACAGAATCAATCAGCAGGCATCCTCCCTGATAATCTAATCACTAATGTCAACTTAAATTAGCATTTCCTTACTAGCTCTTTTGTTTTCATATGTATGTATGTCTTTAATGTAATTATTCTCTCTTTAGCTGCTGTGACCTGTCTGTTTTCACTCATCTGTGCCTTGGTGTTGGGATTCCTGGACAAAAGAGCAGAGAGGATTCTCCACAAGGAACAAGGAAAAACAGGTAATGTTTTTATCTTTAGTTTTCCTCTTTGACCCCATCATCAATAACTCAGTCAGTGTGGACCCTGATGACACGTACAGTTGTAACCTTGTTTTCTACTCTATGATTGACTTTCTGGCCAGATATTCAATGAGCTGCATCACTTTCTCTCCTGCTGTAAACAGTTCAATGTGTGGTCACATTTCCCAGTAGAACTAACAGCTTATTATTATAACACTCCCTGGAGCTGAACTTTATGTGTTGATCTTTAATATCAGGAGAGGTGATCAAGCTGACGGATGTGAAGGACTTCCCCTTCACCCTGTGGCTCATCTTCATCATCTGCGTGTGCTACTATGTCGCCATTTTCCCCTTTATTGGACTGGGACAGTGAGTATATATATATATATATATAGTATATATCTCTCACATGACTACCACACACAGAAAGTTTCCTCAGTGGTCTTCACTCCTTTATCTCTCAACTACTACACCCAGGACATTGTTCTGTCATAAACAAGACAGTCAGTCTTCCTAAATACCTTTATGCTTTTACCTGGCCAAGGGTTTTTGGATAAGAGATATGCAACGTTCACTTTATTAGGTACACCTATACAGTATAACACAGTCCTTTAAAACTGAGTCTATATTTTATGATGCCGATGATGTTGTTTTTTTGCCAATAAGGTCTGAGTTTTTTGGCGGTGTTGCACAGGACTGTGTTGGTTTCAGAGGTGTTTCTGATGCTCTCTCCCCTCACGTATGAAAAAACAACCTTTCAGTTTGGGATACAATGACGGGACATTTCCCACCTGTCAATAAACTCATGACCTTTTTTGCAAGAAAAGGTATTTGTTGATGCTCTATATCTGCAGAGCGTTTACTCCAGTCGTCCTGTGGGTCAGCTCTCTGGGTTCAGACAGGAAGCTTCCTTTTATTAGATGATATCATACAGAGTATATCCTTATCAGTGGTTCCAGATTCCAGCACTTAAACTATATTTTCAAATCGGGAGCCGGCGCATCCTGTCTGAGCAGCCGGTGGAGCCAGTCTGGCTGCATGTCAGGACTCAGAGCATTAAACGTGACACCAAGGGTCAAATATATGTGATGTGTTGGAGCTGAGGATGAGAGCTGTGTGGAGGCAATCCCTGCTCAGACTCTGAACCACAGATATAGAAAGTCATGAGCTTTGCAAAGATAGAAGTTATGCTAGGACAGTTTTATTAGATAGGTACAGGTTCATCTCAATAATTAAGAATATCATAGAAAAGTTTTGATTATGTCAGTAATTCATTCAAAAAGTGGAAATAACACATTATATAGATCCATTACACACAGAATGAAACATTTCATGTCTTAATTTATTTAATTTATTCTAATTATATTGATTATGGCTTACATTTAATGAAGACCTAAAATTCAGTCTATCAAAAATGTTTAATATTACAAAAGACCAATATAAAAAAAATATGCTTAATATGGAAACGTTGCTCTCTGAAAAGTTTGTCATCTATATGACTCAATACTTGGTTATTGGCTGTTTGACTTGAACTACTGGAAATGGACTTTACCATCATATTCTAATGTATTGAGATAAACCTGTATATGTGTGTAAAGTCATCACTGAGTGTTTTTGCTAATGTCAACAAATCCCACAATAACACTGTAACCACCGATGCTGTTTGACTTCCACACCCTGTCTGAATACAGAGTTTTACTTTAAACACTTGTGTGTTGCTGCAGTGAGTATAGTGTAATGTATATGTATGTTTATATGGCAGTAGGTCAGTGTGTCATTTCCCCTTTAACCCATTGAAGCCTGGAAAGCGGATACGTCGTTTTGTAGTATTTGTATAAGCTCTCAAATACCTTTTTTAATTTCATTTCTATCTGCTACAGAGGCTGAAAAATCTATTATTTAGTAGAAGAGTTGACACTTTTTTTTCCAGAATTTCCAGAAAATTAGAGGCTTATTTTAAAATCGCCCAGCGATTTTTCAGGCCTCAATGGGTTAAGGTCTCTGTGTGTATTATTTGCAACTCCAAATGTCACAAATTATCACCAAGGTGATTTTTATTCAACATATCTGACAGAGAAAAGTAGGAGATTCCTCACTCACACACTCATTCTGCTGTTTTCAGACCTTGAGTTTAGAAAGTGGAATTCACTGCAAGATGAATAAATTGTGTGGTTTGAAATTAATGGAAGTTCTCCATTAAATCAGTGCAATATTTGCGAGCAAAGACACAGTGCAACCTGACAATGCTGTGTTGTCATTGAAGCACAAAGGGAGGCAGAATGGAAAGAGGTTTGACAAATGGGTTTGCAGAGAAAGAAACCAATTGAGGCTATCACAACCTGTATTTCCTTCTGTGAAAGGAAATCTCTAATCACTTAGCAACTGGCTTGTTTTTCCACTGAGGGTCGGTGCTTGCAGAGCAAACACTTGTTATGCAAATGGAGCAGAAAACAATGTATGGAAGCCCAGGAGCTACCTGCAGGAGTCAGCCTTATCTCTGGTTGTTGTCATATCAACACAAGGCTCAGCAGCACTCTGTTCTTTTTATTAACAGGGTGTTCTTCATTGAAAAATTCAACTTCTCCCCAGCTGAAGCCAGAGCTGTCAACAGGTGAGTCAGATCAGGAGCAGTAATAACACCATCACATGTGATTATCTCACAGGTCATCTGTGGCTGCGTTTGTCTTATTCTAATGGATGATTGGCCAAATTACTTTTAAAGTAATTTGGCCAATTAAAGCAGTGTTTGATCTGAGAAACATTCAGCTACCTGAAACTATGAACATGTTACAAGACTTTTAAACTCCCATAGAAGTAAAGTCCTTGGCATCACGTCCTTTAAACTGACTTTTGCAGACAGATTTTCAGATTTATGTCAGCACCCAGTTTTAACTACAGGTAGACATTTAGATCTGGCCAGATTCATAAAAACTGATTGTTCTTCTCTATTGTCCACAGTATTGTGTACATCATCTCAGCCCCAGCCTCTCCCATCCTGGGCTTCATGGTGGATAAGACGGGGAGGAATGTGATCTGGGTTATGATCGCTGTCAGCACCACTCTCTGTGCCCACATGATGCTGGCCTTCACCTTCTGGAACCCCTGGATCGCCATGGTAACGCCCCCGTTAACCCCCCACTACACAACAAAACACAGTGTTTACTATAACTCCAACAGGCTGAGCATCAGGACAGCTGGGTAAACTTTATCTCAGTCATCTAGAATCAGTTAGTCTGATCACGCTGAGCTGTCACTGTTAGCTAATGACAGGAGACGCTAGCAGAGAAAAACAATCTGTTACATAAGTACAGCAGATAACATGTAGGCTGGACATCTGTGCTTGACTATATATCTTTAAATGTTACAGTAACGGCTAAAAAAGTGACAAAAGACATAAATTCTTATTTCACATATCTCCACAATCAACCACCAGTTGTCTATGTAAGAGCAGTTGTTGTTCTCAGTCCAACATAACAGTGATTTAGTGCCTTTTATAATATAACTAATAATAATAAGTACATTGACTGCTTGCTGTTCCACTAATAGCATCCAAAGCAGAGGGAAAAACCAAGTCTCAGTTAGTGTGGATACAAGATCCTCTAAACACAAAGTCAATTCAAATTCTTGAATTTTTTGTAGCAAACCCATTGAGACAGACACTTAATATGTTTAAATGTGGAGTGTACTTCCAGCCTGAGTTAGTAGGGATAATATAATTCCCACATAAATAAAAACAAAGACACTGATTGTATTTAAGAGTTGAAGATGTAACTGAAAGGGTTTCTGACCAGAAATCCCAATTTCTAGAGTTGAAACTGCATATTATCATAGCATGTTGTCATTAAATACACAAGCTGTTTTAGGTGATGCATCATGAATTCTGTATAATAATAATAATAATGGCTGCTGGTGTGTTTTTGTCTTCCAGTGCCTGCTGGGCGTCTCCTACTCCTTGCTGGCCTGTGCCCTGTGGCCCATGGTGGCCTTCGTGGTGCCGGAGCACCAGCTGGGGACGGCCTATGGCTTGTATGTATAGTAGCTGTGATGGCAACGTTAGGACTGATATCATATATATTATTATATTATACCATTAATTATATTATACCATTAAAACAAACAAGGGTAACGCTTATAATAAGGTCCTTAATAACCATTAATTAACAAGTAATAAGGCATTGTTCTCGCTTTAGATCCGGTAGTTGCAAAAAGCATAGTTAACTTATAGTTAACTTATAATAGATGAGCAATAAAGTATATTTTAATATCAATAAGCAAACAAAATAAGATTAATAAAGGCATGGCAAAGACATAATGGGTGGGTCACCCATAAGTTAACACTTATATAAGCTTATAAACACACAATGTTAATAAGCATCTTGTAAGGACTTACAAGGGCCTTATTACTGGTTAATTAATGGTTATTACAAGGACCTTAATATAAAGCGTTACCCAAACAAGGATATGATTGTTTATTGTTGTTGTTTTTATTCAACACTGATGTTGACTTCCTGTCTTGTCCTCCAGCATGCAGTCCATCCAGAACCTGGGTCTGGCTCTCATCGCCATGGCAGCAGGAGCCATCCTGGACACCAGAGGATACCTGTTCCTGGAGGTCTTCTTCTGCGTCTGCATCTGCAGTTAGTATTTCTGTCTGTTTGTGGCTTTATGAGATTACAGTCTTTCTAACTCCTGTTCCACACCTGTGAGTGACATTGAAAGTGATTTTCTACGTTGTTTTCTCCACTTTTTTCCTCCAGTTGCTCTGATGGCAGTGGTGATGCTCTACTTTGTGGATTATATGAGAGGTAAGAGAACATGTGTGTTCAACCTTTTTACCTGTTCTAGCCCTCTCATTCCTTCTCTCCTGTCACATCTCTTCACTTCTTCTTTCTCTTTTTGCTGCAGGAGGACATCTGAACTGTCCGGCTGCAGGCAGAGCCAGACTCCAGGAAGAAGCCACTACAGACGCAGAGTGAGTAGCTTTGACCTTTGACCCTGCATCACTTACCAACCATTCGCCAAGCGTCTCATACACATAATGAACAACCCACTCGTAGCATCGAGTGGCCAGGCATATTTTAGCTCCTCTGCTAATTGACTCTGAATGTCCTTAGCTGAACCTGCTGCAGCCAGTTGAATCCACATTTACTGAAACTAGTCGGATTTCTTTTTAGTTCTAGTCTGTTTCTCCAGTTGAATCCAATAATTACACAGCATGATTTTCAATGTTTACAGTCCAGTGATGTTTTATGGATTTGTTCTTTGATCCAGTATTCTACACTCCAACCATGTGACGCTCACGCAGAGCTGCAGAATCATTTTACTGTATTACAACTCCTGGTTTTAATACTTTACAAGGTTCAGGAGTGTAAAGAGGAGATGTGTCAGCTTGTCATGGATATGTTCCTGACTGGGCTTTCATTTAATCTTGAGTGGTTGTTACAGCAAAACTGCTCATTGCCCTGCTGGTAATAAGGTAGAGTGTGTTTATTATCACTGTCCATGATTTATTTATTTTCAAGTGTTCACATTAAAGCTGTCCAAACTACAGCACACAGCCAAAATTCTGAAGACAATATATATTTCATTATAGTATTTTTATTATAAACAAATGATAAAAACATGTAATATGGACTGAAAGGAGCTCGTTCTCTGCAGGGTTTGATGACCTACTTGTTCAACATGTCCTGCTAACTGTGGTGTGTCTGCTGTAGCTCTAGTTGTCTTTGTGGGTGGTGGTAAAGCACTGGTGGGTTATTATGAGCTTAAAGTGCACAGCGACATGTTCTCTCGGCATGTATGACCACTTCCTGTTCTTGTTTTTGACACGAGGGGGGGTCACCATGAGCAGGAATGAGGTCACATCTGTTTCTGTCTCTCGCTGTCACTCTAATAATTTATCTGCGTAGATTAATTATACATAATATGCTCTGTGTTATATGTGGACCTTGTTGTGTGAGAGTACAGACTAATATTTTTGCGTCTGTTCTGTGGCTGATATTTTCCAGATGATGATGATGATGATGATGATGATGAGGGAACACACATAGCCACGGGCTTTCAGCAGGCTGCACTGTCCACCCCAGAGCTGTCAATCACCTGCCAGGGGGCGGGACTGTGTACTGACTCCGCCCAGTGCTGTCACCTGTGGCTCCTCCCATCACAACTGACTGTCTGGCTTATAACCCAGCCTGTATTAATATCTGATTATTATTATTATGTCCTTATCAGGACTCAGTCCACTGGTCCTCTCTGACCTTCAGACTGACTCCATCTCTTCAATATTCACTCACCACTGACTCTGTGTGTGTGTGTGTGTGTGTGTGTGTGTGTGTGCAGGTGTGTGTGCAGGTGTGTGTGTGCAGGTGTGTGTGTGTGTGTGCACGTTTGTCAAACTTCAGCATGAAGTTTCATCAACTGAAGGAAGTTAAAGTTTTTCAAAAGTGTATTTTAAATGTTGAGCAGAAATGGTGGAAAGGTGCCTTTATATGATCAATACTGCATGATTTTTTTTATATGCTAATGAGACTCACAGTATAGGACTCCTATATTATCATTCAGTTGTTTTAAATGTATATAGGGGTAACTTTGGGTATGTTTTTATATGTGTAAGGACTCTGTTACTTGCCTTATTGCAGACGACTCAGCAGTTCATTATGTACATATCAGTTGTCAGCATTCACAATAATTGCCAACCAAAATCCTCCTTACTGGACTTTTACTAAGTGAGTTCATATTCAATTTTAATCATATGCATCGTTGACCTTTTATGGTGCATACTCTCAAAGAAAGTGCATAGCTCTTTGTTTAAATCTTGATAGCTCGATTATTTTATTTCTTAATTTTTTTATCTGTTCTTCGCTGGTTTCGGAGGTTCATAAAGATTTATTTTCTGTTGCATCATCAGATTGTACATTACTATAACGATACAAAGATGAGAAAAAGAAGGAGGTACACTTCGGAATGCATTTAACCGTGTAATAATATTCACAGTTTCAACTTTTTACAGTGTTTTATTAATGTGACCTTTTTAAAGAATCAGTTCCAAGTATAAATAATGTTTTGTAGGCTGTGTTTTGCTCGTTAATCAAGCTCAGGTAATTAAGTTTTTGTAAGCACTGCCCCGAAATTGTTGCTTGCTTCATCTGAAAGGTGAAGCAGTATACTCTTGCACTCTGTTTGACTCTCACCATTCCAGTAAAGAGGAAAGAGATGCTTCTCCCTGTTGTTAGCAGGGCTGCAGACATTCTGACCACTAGTATCTGTGATGCTGCATGTGCTCAGAACTCAAACAGACTTGAAACTTTAAAGCAGATAGGGCAGTAAAACTCTAATTTTCCATTTGGTGTTTAGTTTATCCAACACATGTAAGAAGACGGTCAGTAGCCTGAAGTTAGAATATTGTGATTCAGCTGAAACCTGCTGCTCTCCTCACCAGATACTCTCTGCACTGTGGTGGTGTGGTGGCGTGGCAGTCATTGATAACAGAGAAGTTGTGTTTACTGTTACTGAGCTGTGTACAAAGACATGATGTGATGGAGAAATGACAGAAGATGCATTGTATAATTAAAAAGAGTGAGGATAGAAGCCACTTTTTGTAGAAACCAAATCACGTTTTATACCAGACTGTGAATGGAACAATGACGTTTAATTAAACATGAATATGTGAAAGCATATGAGTTCCTTATTGTAATTCTCTTTTCTACACTCATGGTCATTCTTTCAGCCTCCAGCATCACACTGACAGTAATATTAATGTGATGATAAAGAAACCAACATGTTTTATACCTGCAGGATTAAAAGACGACCCAGTAAGGTAACAGAGGCTCAGCGGGCCAGACTAGCCCCCATGTCTGCTTTTGGCTTACGTAACCGCTACCTGTCCAGGCTGGGAGCACAGGTATGCACACACACACACACACACCACAGTTTATGATCACACAGTTCAAACAGAAACCCAGTTATTAATTCATTCAGCCTCTAATCTTGACACTGGCAATACATTAGTTTTATAAAGGCCAGGAGGGTTGGTTTTACTGCTACACTTTATAATTAAACACAAGTAAATCTTCAACTGTGGTCCTTTTCTCCCTCCACTTAATCTCCCTGCTCCTCTCAGCTCCCAGATCACTGCTCCACCCATCTGTCCTCTCTGGCCCACAGGAGCGTCCTGAAGTGATTCCTCCATCCAGCGATCTGCTCCTCCACGCTCTCTGTGTGGCTCCACACTACAGTTTGCACTACAGAAAGAGGATGCTTACAAAGAGTTGCTGTTTAAACAAGATCAAGATGTTTTTTTGTTGTTTTTTTTACCTTCAAAGTATTTTTAACCTTCACATGACTGACTGATGTTCTGGGTATTTAGATCTTTCATTAGTATCTCCATATTTTTTGGACCACTCTATTTCTGTTTGCTTTACACTTGAGGTGCTTTTTTAGATAAACCACACGGATGTTTTTTTCTATGATATGTGTCATAAAAGTGGGTTGTTTATGGTGCTGTTCCAGGGTCTGTTTTAGAGACCAACCCTCTGCAGACGACAGAGGGCACCAATTCCCTCAGATATTAATGTCACCTCACTCTTTATGAGCACCTACTGCAGGCTCAGTGTTTACAGAATCAGCTCCTTCCTTTAGCTGATCCTTCAGGTTTTATATGTTGCAATAAGAGTTTATAAAAAGATGCCTCACCAGTCAGTGACTCCTGTGACCTGTTGAATGTAGCCAAATACATGTTTTATATTTAAAATAAAATGATTAAAACAGCTGAGAGGCAGTGTTGATGCAGTCCTACTGGTGTTCCCGCCCACTGACTCGTGGTAAAGTCCCTTAATGAGGTCTCTGAAGGACCCTCTACCCTCCGGACCTGTTGGTGCTCCCTGCGTCCACCACAGACACGGTGGGCTGCACCCTCTTCCTCCTCCTCCACAGCCAGGCCCGCAGCTGCTGCCGGTGCCGGTTGCAGCCCAGAAAGTAGAGGAGAGGATTAGCGCAGCAGTTGAAGCTGACCACAGGTTTCCACACCTTAAAGGAGATCATGACCACGTTGAGCAGGTGACAGTCTGCGGGCATGTAGACCCTCACGAACAGGTAGACGGTCCGCGCGATGTGATAAGGCACAAAACACACCACGAACATGAGAAGCACCACCAACAGGGTGTAGAGAGACTTGTTGCGCATCCGAGCTGTCCTCCCGGTGGAGATGCTGTCTGCGGCCCTGCAGTAGAGCGCTGAGATCATGGAGCAGTAGCAGGTGATCACCACCAGGAACGGGATCAGGAAGCCCACGATGGCTAGAAACAGCCCGTAGGGGAAGTAGACTCTGAACTGGCCCGGGTTAGTCATCTCAAAACACACAGTCATGTTGTTGATCACACCAGTGTGCGCAAAAACAAGTGTGGGTAGAATCTCCGCAGTGGCCAGGATCCAGACCGAGCCTGAGGCGAACAGGGCCAGTCTTCTGGTCCGGAGGCGCACCGCGGCGATGGGGAAGCACACCCCGAGGAACCGGTGCACGCTCACACAGGTCAGGAACATCATGCTGCAGTGGAGGTTGACGAAGAAGAAAAACCTGACGCTTTTGCAGATGATGTTGCCGAAGGGCCACAGGCTGCCCATGGCGTTGCTGATGATGAGAGGAGGCAGAGCCAGCACGTAGAGCAGGTCCGCCACGGCCAGGTTGGTCAGGTAGATCACCGTGCTGCTCCAGCGGCGCGTCCGGCAGCACACACACCACAGCAGGGCCGCGTTCAGGGCCAGGCCCAGCACGAACACCAGGCTGTAGGACACCGGGAGCAGGTACTTCTTGTAGTAGTTAGTCACTGGACAGATGTGGAAGTCCTCCATTCAAAACATCAGCTCAGGTGGGTTGATAATCTGGAGACCTTAACTCTAATAGATGGAGCAGCTCTCCTCTCCTCTCCTCACCTGTCTGCAGCTCACCTTGTGCTGTGTACAGGTGACGTGCTCTTCCTTTAAAAAATAGGCCAAATGCAGGTGTTTGTTCAGGTTGTGCGTCCTTCCTGCTCCTGCCCACACCTGTGTGATGTAAACCATTATAACACCATATCTGATGTGAGCAAATAGATTGGCACACAGTGAGGCTTTTCTAAAGCCTGACATAATAGCCTGTAGATACTGTAGTATGCTATTGTCCTCCCCAGAGACAATCATTCCTGCTGTGATTAAAGCCCATTGCCAAGTTAAATGACACCGGCAACATACACGCGCGCGCCACGCCGCTGTATAAAAACGCGCACACGCGCAGCGTCCCATTGGCTGAGAGGATTTTCCAAGTCTGGTCTCTCTCCGGCTGCTCCCGACTCAAAGTGCTCACTTCATCTCTGTCTAACCGCGGAGAGAGAGGGAGCAGAGAGCTCGACATGCTGAGGAACGGCACGTACAGGTTAGTGGCACATCACCAAACATCTGCAGACATTAGTGTCTCATTCATGTCTTTAGAGAGAATAAACGAGGAGATCCAGGACAGGCTGCTCCGACATGCACTGATGAGTGATTTAAAAAAAAATAATCCTGCATAACGGTGCACTCTGCAGTTACTGCCATGAGTCCGGGCTGTTCATGTGCTCAGGGCTGCTAGCAGATTTCATATTTTGAGAGTTTTTGTGTCCTAACTTGAGCGGTGTCCTTCCAGGAGCATGTACCAGGGAGAGGAGGCGAGGCTGCGCGGCGGGAGTCTGGCTGCAGCTCGGGAGAGGAAACACCTCGCTCTGTGCATTAATAACCAGGTAAGAAGCATTCAGATAGAGGGAAACACAATCTATAGGCTGTATGCATGAGGGTAACTGGATGGTAGCTCTCCACCTCTCCGGCAGGATGGAGCTAATGGATGATGATATCTTCTCTCCTGGTGAGGGAGCATTTCAATGATGTAATTCAGTTTCTGATCTTTTTTTAGGAGCAGTAAGTTCATGCTGAAACTGCTCAGGATCAGTTAGTCTCAGAGGGACAAAGAAGCTCATAGACTGAATTTAAAGAGAACTATGATTCTTTGCAATATGACAACATGTAGGCAACTATTCCCCAGAGGTTAGATAGTCAGAGTAGAATCAGCACCACGGACAGTGAATAACCCCTCCTCTGCCTCAGTCTGCTTCTCATAACTGAATTCTCTTTTGTCCATCTATTCAAATAGCACGATTGACCAAATTTAATTTGGTTTTTGGAATTGCTTTTTCAACTTTGCTTGAGTCCACTTAAAGATTTTTGTCAAGGCAGTAAGTGAAAAGGTCTCGTTAATGCTACATCTTGTTCCTCCTGCTATTAATGACTTCATCATCAGCGGGGAATATTACAGCTGAACCGCTCAGCTGGCTGAGATGATGCTCTCCTCCTCCTCCTCCTCCTCCTCCTCCTCCTCCTCCTCCTCCTCCTCCTCCTCCTCCTCATGAGACCAGACCTCATGTCAATGGATCATATGTGTATTTTAAACTCAAACAGTTGTAGGAGAGCAGTTGTAATTGACTGTATATTGTAAATCAGTTTTGCTGGATTTAACAGTGTTATATGCTTTTTCTTCTGTTCTTGGGTGAGTGAAGGTGCACAAGTTCACCTGGTAGTATTGAGCCTCTGAATATTTAATGCCAGTGATGTAGTGTTGCGCATTATCGGCGGCTGGGGATATTGAGCGCGTGAGCTCTGAAAGCACTGTTCCATCACAGCTTTTGACTTACTCTGCAATATATTATGATGGTGCAACCCCCCAACACACACACACACACATGCTCACACATGCTCCTGCCCGTTACATGTTCCTTTAAACGTTCTCATTCTGACTCCAGATGTGTTCCAATCCATTTCCACTGCACCACTTGACAGTTGAATTTCATTATTGCCCTCCAAAAAACGACTTTTCCAAATTGATCCAGCTTAACTCAGTGGGTGCTGTGTCAGAGGAGGTTCACATCCAGAGGAGGACACGAGGAATCCTGATGAAGGACTAACCAGTAATTGGCGTGTGAAATATGACTGAGGATAGAAACGCAGGTTATTAGATATGGAGGCTGCTCCACTTGCTGTGTCTATGTGAGTGATTCAGATTCATTGCCGAGGCGTGAACCCCCTGAGAAACACATTAATCTATCCAGCTATTACTCCATAATCAATGGGACAGCTGAATTTTACGGCCCCGGGCCCTTGTTGTTAACCATTTTACACAGAGCTTATTTAAACAGCATGCCAGAGGGGGGGTCACGTTTAATGGGGTTAAGCATGAAATATACAGTGCAGGTGACATTGTTGACACAGCACTTGCAGCTGGAATCATGAAATCATTCATCAGTATCATGCATGAAGCCCCGTGTTGCTTCTAATTCAGAGAACATGCAGAAAACCTTAATGAACTCGTGTTTGTGCTCAATGGGAGCAGAAACCATTCAGACCTGTATGATAGTATGATAGTACAGCAGCATCAGGGGGAGTCACACAGATACGCTGGTCTGTAATATATGGAGGGATGTACATAGTGGGAGTGTGGTGCCAGGGAAGGGAGTCATATTTCAGAAGTGCATTATGGTCTCTCCCAGCGGGACGGAGCTCTGCTGAGTGCTGTTTGCGCCAGCTCACTCAAACGCTCCACGATTGAGTCGTAATAACCTGCTGGAGCGAGATGAGCCTCACGCTGACAGATAGCTGTCTCTCAGCCCGCCACCGCCATATCAGGAGGAAATATACACGCTCTGCATGTGTGTGTGTGCTCTGGTTCAATGCCACAGAAAATAAATTAATGAAAATGCACCATAACTCCTCCAAAACAAACACAAAGGTGCATGCATGGCTGCACACATCCACACACACACACACACACACACACAAAGTCCTGCCAGTTTTTAGTCATTTCCATCCCATTACTGTGTCTTGGAAGGCTGGTTGGGTCTAACTGAGCTTAGTCTTTGATCACTGAAAGAAGTGTGTGTGTGTGTGTGTGTGTGTTTGTGTGTGTGTGTGTGTGTGTGTGTGTGTGTGTGTGTTAACCAGTGCAGCTCTCCATTGGTTAATAGTCGGACGGGGAATAGTCCCTAGTGCTCCATTTTGCATTTTGATAGACTATATCGTGATTTTCACACTCTCACACCTTCTCCATCTCTCGTCACACCCCACACATCTCTACACTGCTGGAGATGTCGTCGTTTTCTCCTCCTCCACTTTAGAATATACATACGTCCTCCACTTTCTTGTTATTGATACAAATGAAATCACACTCCTCACTTCCATCCACTCAACAGCTGTGGGTTCGAAGGCTTCTGTCATTAATCAGTTAGCTGAAATCAGCAGAGAATGAATAGATAATGCTTTAGATATTGTATAAGTCATCATTCATCAAACAGCAATGACAACCTTAGCTTCAGGGTTTGATGATCATTAAAACACTTGATTTTGAATGTGTTTTCATTGGATTCTGAATAAAGTACTTGACACTGCTTGACATGTCTAACCTTGTTATATTACCCTTCAGTCTGTTCTGTAGAAATCTGACATGAAACATATTTTTGGTTGTTTTATTATTATTGGCTCAATAATGCCTAATTTACTGTGATGAAGCAGTAAAACTATCAGTTTACTGTAGTACTGTATGCACTGTACATATGTGACTGTACATATTACATACATGTGTTATTTACCTCAGCTGTAAGCTGCTTAACATTCACCTTTAACATTTGTTTGCAAAGTGCTTGAAGTTGACTTTGGAAAGAGTGTAGGAACTGTAGCTGTGCTTTCTGTTCTTATATCCTTGTAAACTGATGAATTGATAATGAAAATGTCCTCTAGTGCAGCCAGAGTGTGTATGCATTAAATAAGTCTTCTAGAGGAGCCGTTTCTTTAGATTCATACCTATAAAACCTATGTATGGCTAAAGGGAATGGGTATGTCTGTATGTGATGAAGTGCCTGCTCCTATATATGAAGTTAAGCTCACATCTGTATGTTAGCTTGATCTCCTTGGTGTTGCTGGTCCTTATCTGTCTCATAGGTCAGTTTACATCCTGCTGCAGGCTTATTGATGCTGTGTAGCTGCAGCAGCAGGTCCTGTGAGAACGTAAAGGTCCGTAAACTGTTATCTGATCAGATGAAACTGCTTCCCTGCTGCAGCTCTCAGTCAATAAAAGTTCATCAATTTGATTCTTTGTCAATTTACGCCTTCAAACCTGAGTGTCTTTCTCTGCCACCTGCTTCCTCTCTGCTCAAACAGGATTTAAAGGTTTGAACAAAATGACATAAATGCCTCCATTTCCCTGAGTAAAAAGCACTTGTTTTACCCCACAGCCATAACACCAAGAGAAAATCGCATTTCAAATCATTTAATCAGCACATCAGTTCCACCTACATCTCTCTGCAGACTCTTTTTGTGCTCAGGGACTCAGGCGTAAGAGTAAATGTTGACTTCCATATTACTCCTTGCACGCACTGCGCATGTAAATTGATTTCCGATGTTCCGATTAACAAGCACCTCCACTGGCACAGCTCCTCTCCTGATTGGACGTTTCCCCGGGCCGATCGGCCAGTAGAGCAGCAATAAACAGCCAATAGTCTGATGCAGATGTTTCAGAGCAGCGCCTCGCTCTAATCAAAGCCTGAGATAGCAGACTGGTGTGTGTGTGTGTGTGTGTGTGTTTGTTTGTGTGTGTTTACATGTGACTGTGTCGACATGTGTGCATGCAGGCGTGTGTGTTCTCTCAGTGCACTCAGGTGTCTGTGTGTGTGTGTGTGTGTGTGTGTGTGTGTGTGTGTGTGTGTGTGTATGTGTTCTTGTACTTCCTACATAGTGAGGACCAGAACACGTTTTTAACCAACAGAGTGAGGACATTATTGCAAAGTGAGGACATTTCAGCCAGTCCTCGCTTTTTTGAGATTGCAGACTTTGTTTTAAGGGTTAAAGGTCACATGATAATGATAATTAACTGAAACTGTATTGTGTGGTTACAAAACGAACTAAAATTATAGTGAAAATGTCCTTCGTTTTTGTCTTTGTCAACTTTTTTCATACATAATGAAGATGGATCAGACAAAGGAAATGAAGGCAAAATTTACTGTGACCTCTTTTAATCTCCCACCCAACAAATACCCCATTACAAAAAACTACAACTAACGCTAAAACTAAAGCATTTCAAAAAAATACACAAACAAAAATTCACAACAAAATTAAAACTAAAACTAATGAAAAATGCAAAACTATTACAACCTTGCAAGGGAATTCACTGTTCCAATGAGGGTCCTCACAAAGATAGAAGTACAAGAATGTGTGTGTGTGTGTGTGTGTGTGTGTGTGTGTGTGTGTGTGTGTGTGTGTGTGTGTGTGTGACCTCACCAGTGTGAAGGGCACAGAGAGCTGACCGTCTCAGAGGAATGATCTTTTGTGTTTGTGTGTTTCCGCGTGGCGTCCATCGATCTCTGTGATAGAACTAGGACTCTGAGAATTATGATTTTAATAACTCATCAATTAGAGCCGCAGACTTCGCTCTCTGTGCTGTTGTTGTTCTCGCTTCACATCCTTCCTGTTTTCCTTGCTTCTCTCATTTTTCAGTGACATATTGCTTATTACTGTCCACCTTCACCTTCCCCAGCCATCCACTCTATTGATTGCCCTTATTTTGATATTGAAAATAATGCGATTAAGCTGTTTACATGCCCGACAGAATAGGATGCTGTTAATACCCCTTCTTAATGCAATCATGTATTCATCTATTGATTCAGCAGCGTGTCATGCAGCTTATAGCCTGTAATGCATTCCTCCTGTCACTATAGTTTATAGTATATATATATATATATATATATATATATATATGTATATACATATATATATATATATATATATATATATATATATGTATATACATATAGCTATAGCTGCTGGTGTGTTGCTCCTTTGCTCTCATAGAACTTTGCTGCAAGAAAATAAGTGAACAATGATTGCAGCTCCAACAAAAAATACAGACACAAGAAGTAAGTGTTGCAGTCTTTGAAAAATCCCAGAAATAGCTATATAGCTAACTATAAAACATATTGAAATGTTTACTCCATGTTGTAATCATAGTATCAATGCTCATCAGTAGATAATTGGCCATTATAATGTCATAAGGTTTGTTACTGTAGCTTTAAGTGACACATTTCTGTCATTTTGAAACCTCCTATCTTTATGAGCATATCAATCTAAGAAAATGATTCTAATAACATTTATTTATTTTCCAGTCCCTAGCTAAACACCACCCTTGTCATGGATTCTTATTTTAGTTTGAGCATCTGGATGGAGTATGCAGTTAATGCAGCAGAACACTTGTTGCTACAGTTATATTTTAAACCCTTTTTGGCCTTCTGCCTGCATCCTGAACACTTAATCCCACTGGCTTCTGTCAGAGATGAAGCAAGAACATTCACAACTGATGCAGCAACATCTCAGTGTCTGGACCGTACACTATGTCCCCATATCTGCTTTATATAAGCTCAGAATTACACAAACACACAGACACTTTGTGTTGAATCCCAGTTTAAACATGTGTTGAGTGGCTAGAAGACGGTTTGGGAACACTGTTGATGTGATGAGTAAATGCTGCAGGACTGATTTTGTTTACAATTGGAAAAAGTCAGAGGGCAGAATTTAATGAAGTCTCAGCTGCTGCCTTAACATGCTAATTATCTTAATAAAATGCTCTTTGTGCCTCCACAATATATAATCAATTCAGTTTGTGTTTGTTTCAACTTGAGTTTATGGAGAGTGTCACACATACCAACTTCAGACATTTGTTGGGTGAGATTTTAGTTTTGAACATTTGAGGCTTCAACCTCGATCAGTTTTTCTTTCTTACCACGTAGAGACTGGTAGTTATAAACTTCATATGGCTTGTAAGCAAACAGCTGCTTTAATACATCCAGCAGGCGAGGGGAAACATGAGCATTAATTCAGAGATGCATTTCTGGTGACTTGATGAATAAAAGTCACATTTTAACTATTGTTAGCTCTATTTTGGCCTTCCTGAACTCAGCTTAGCTCCTAGTAGATCCACTATGTTCACCAGCTAGTTGTTACTTTGTCTATCTGCTGTGGTGAGCTTTATGTGTTTTATGTTTTTATTTCAGAGTAAAATGACTAACTGCTAAGTTTTATGGCAGGCTACAGTGGGTTCATCAGAGCTTTTTTCCTAGAAAAGCGATTCCTGCTGCAGATGTAAATGAGTTATAAGTATAGCAGCAGTGAGATTGATCCATAATAGTAAAGTTGCTGCCTGCTTAGTCAGGTGATATTCTGGCTTCACCACTATGAAGATTTCTTCTCTGCTTAAACACACTATAGTAATTCAATCGTTGTACTTATCTGTGAGCTGAATTTACATATTATTATAGTGCGCTCCTGATTTTTAGTATCAGCTGAGTTTATCCTCACCCCCTTGATGCAGACACAAGTACTTGGACACAAACATGGACAAACACTCACAGCTTTGGCCCTGCTGGCTAACAGAGAAGAGAATAACTGGAGATGGAGTGGAGCTGTTTGCTGCTGTGGGAGAACATCCATCTGTTCGCTCCCATTCACATTTTATGGCGTTTGCCCCAAAGCTGCCTGGGATCGGCCTCACGCCCCGGCCTGCAGCACAGAGAGTCTGGCTGCTACACATGCTGCAATGCTGCAGGAACACACACACACACACACACACACACACACACACACACACACACACACACACACACACACACACACACACACACACACACACACACACACACACACAGTTGTTTTCCCTACCACTGTATGTGTGTTTATGATTATTTAATAGATGCCACTCTCGAGGTTAATAAACAGATAACGCAAAAAATCATAAAAAGCAGCAGTTTTCCTGTTCAGCTTAGTTCTGCAGCTTTCCAAAGCAGACAGTCTGCGTGGGAGGAGAGGCAATTACATATACATGAAACGCTGCTGATTTATTATTATTTTATCTTATTGAAGCACGCTTCCTTCTGTGTCACATAATTAAAATCCTTTTTGAAATGTGTTGGCTTTTCAGGAGGAAGTGAAGAGGTGTCACCGCTACTGCAACCACAGTGGAGGACCAGCAGCTCCCAAGGTGGACAGGTAAGACTTTACACAATACTGTTCCATTAAAAACACCCTCATGTTTTTTTATGGATCGCACTCAATCTGCAGTGAGGATGATATAGTTTAATGTAAAGCCCTCTTACTATCATAGCCTTATTCTGCCATAACAAGGCTGCACTCTTCACCATAATCCTACTACGACTCCCTCTTACTACACTATTATGACTTCCAATATCAAGTGAAATATGAACTCATTGATTTTTTTTTTCTTTTTTGGCAAACAAGTTGCAAACAGTGTGTGTGGTTTATTCCTTTGTATCTGTTTTATTATCCCAGAAGCCGCCCTCGCAGGAGTGAGGAGGAGGATGACAATAGTCCTCGCCGCCGCGAGCAACAGAAGCACCTGGAAATAAACGCTATTGTGTGAGTAGAACCTGTCGGGTTTATTCCCTGAAATATCTGTTATTTTTCAACATTTTGAGTCAATTTCACCCATGTTGTGTTCTATTTGTTGTGTGTGAGAGATCAGTTTATGTGTGGCTTTAATTCAATCTTCCCTGTGATGAGGTTTCAGAGCTGGGGTCAGAGTTCATGAACCCTCGTAGACCGCCATCTACTGCCATTTTACTTAAACACGGCCCGCGGTTTTATAGGTTTAACAGCGAAGGACAGCTCTCGCCTCAGGCTTTTACTTCCCTGAAAGTGGAGGATAGAGAAGAGAAAGCTGATGTTTCTGTGAAGAGTTAACATGATTGGGGTGTAGAAAGGTGAGACGGAGAGTAAAAAATGTCTCAGAGAAAAGGGCAGAGGAACAGGAAGCATGGGCCGATAGACAGAATAAAAGTGGAGAAAATAAGGATGGAGGAAGAAGGGGGAGGTATTGGTTCTGGAGCTGGGAGTTATGGCTTAATTCAATTTGTTCCATCTGGCTCAGCTGTGTCTCTGCTCCACTGGAGGTGAATGTGTTTGTCCATTGGGTAATCGATCCTACAGTCCAGCGTGGACCCTGGTGTTGGGGGGACTACAGGCTGGAAGAAGTGGAAACAGAGAGACGGAGAAAGAGATCTGTGGAGGTGTAAAAACAGGGTACAGGGTACATAAGGTGGGAAAAGTCAGAAAAGTGTGCAAGCTGTGTGAAAGCAGGGAATAAGATGGGCAAAGTGAAGAAAAACTATCGTGGAATAAGGAATGGCCAAGATATTAATGTAGAAGAGGGAAGAAATTAAGGAAGAAATTGCATATTGTGCATGGTGACATCTATGACACATATAATCTGTTGTGTTCATAATCTGGAATAAGGGACCTGATTTAATAGATGCCACTCTTGAGGTTAATAATAATAATAATGCTGAGCTGTATCAGAAATTAGTTTTTCTGGTTACAAATCAGTCAAAAAACATGGTGTTTTGGGCCAGCACATGTTCAAATATTTAAACTGTAATCTATACCAGCTTGAAATCCTATTATGGAAGTATATGAAGGCCATTCCAATGCTCAATTATGTCCCATAAGTTGTTGCAGTAATGTCTGAGTTGATTCCATTAGTTACACAAAATTGGTAAAAAAAAAAAAAAAAAAATTAAACATTTTTGACCACTCAAGATTTGACAAAAATCATCAAAAATCCCTCCAAAATACTACATTAAGATACATAAACCTTCAGGGACACCAAAGACAAATGCATGCTGAGAGTTGACATAAAAAGACTTTTAACATTAAGAGATTTCTGCACTTCTGTTGTGGAGACTGCTCAGAAAAGGAAAGCCTTATATCCTCTATTTTCTCTCTAGTTTGAGGTTTTAAAGTTTCATGAGGCTCTGGTTATCCTACAGGTCACAACAGGTCATTTTATACAGTGAGGTGAATGACATGAATATAACAAGAGTGTCAGCTCTTCAGCCATTTGTATAATTACAAAACTGCTTTTTGATCCCAGTATGCATAAATATTCATAAACACTATTTTAGAATAGGCAAAACTAAGAGTTATACTGCAAAAATCTGCATGGATTAGCAATAAAATGGGCATGTCTGTAAAGGAGGGACTTGCGGGTACCAATAAAACCAATTTTCATTGAGATATCTGGAGGTGAGAAGTAAAGGGACCCCTTTGAAAATAGGCAACTAGGGGTGTAACAATACATCCATATAGATTGATATATCGATTCATCTGTGAACAATCCACCTGCATTGTTGCATATAGCAGTCTTTATTATAACCTTCCGTTTTGGCACTCTCCCTGTTCTGAGCAGTAAACTGAGAAGGCAGATGGATCCTATCTTTGGAATGTTCTGTGTTCATAACTGAAAGATCATCACAGACTCTTTAAGTTAACCCATAAAAAACATTTGCACTTCAATGCAATGTGGCACTCTACAGTGAACAGAAGGTCTACTTTGATTGCTTGTTTTTCATTTAAATATCTGGAAGAGCTCAGAAATAAAATGGTAAGTTATTTTTTGTGAGTTCATATGAATGTAAAATGTGTATATCATATCATCTCATACACTGCAAAAAAGCCAACTTGTTTTTAAGTCGTTGATTTAAGTCGGCAAAACTTGGAAATATAAATTATTGACATTTAGGGCAATAATGTAAGTTAGCACAACAAAGGAAGCCAGTTGTCTGCTCAAAAACAAGTTGGTGAGTTGTTGTTACTTATATCTTTAAGTTGGGGTTCACAACAAGGGACAATAGTTCTGATAACTCTTATTTCTTTGTTGGGAAATGCGGGAAAGCGGTGAAATTCGGTCATTAGCGAAAGCTAGCGGCTAACTGATGCTAGCGGCTAACTGATGCTAGCGGCTAACTGATGCTAGTGGCGCTGCTTGTTACAGCTATAAGAGTAGCCATTAGCGTATCAATGCTAACTCAACATTGTGGTTGCAACATTAGCTGACATTTCATAGCGGCGTTACAATCGTGCCAATTCAGCACATTGCAGAAGTTAGCAGAAGTAAGGATTAAAAGTTATTACAATGTAAAATTATAAGTTAGTACAACTTACAGTTGAGTTGACAAAAATCTGAATTCAGAGTTGAGCAAACTCAAAAACAAAACTTAAAATATTTAGTTTAATTGTCCAACTTAAAATTTTATCGAAGTTTGTTGCCTTGAAATTTTGAGTTCACCCAACTTTTCTTTTTTTGCAGTGTATTGATTGATGGCCCATGAATCAAACCGAATCAAAGTCGTACTACGGCAGAATTTATGATATCAGCAAACATTGTATTGTTGTCCAATGAATGGATCTAATATCGTATCGTGATGAAACCCCTAAAGTTACACTCCTGATGGTGACCCCATAGTCCAGCCCTGCTGTCATGAGGTGTAGATGTTGGTTAATATGGACTGTGTTTATGTCCCCAGGATCCAGCGGGCCTGGCGTGCGACCACGTCCCGCAGAGGCAGCTGGCAGGGACGAGACAAGACCCGTAGCAACCACCAGTCAGGTGGAACGGATCCTTCCCAGAGCCTCCCAGTCCCCGTGATGACCACCAGCATCACTCCGGTAAGACTGCATGAAGAACATCAAACAGTAACTGACGTAGACTTATAACAGCCATATGGTGCGACATGAGAACGGGGCAGGTGGTGAGAGATCTAGACGTCTTTAAGCTATCTGCTCTCTAGTCTGAGTTATCAGCTGTTGTTTTCTGCACAGGATGGAAACAGAATGTGTGAGTGGATGCCTGAATGGATAGACCAATAAAGAGAGGAAGAGGAGGGGTGTTTACCTCCAGAGTCGTCTGGGGGACCGCGGGGGGTCGTAGCGGTGGAGGTGGATGGGCTGCCAGCTGGCACTGGGCCCAGATCTCTAATTAGCTGTTAATTAGCTAAATTTTCAAAGCTAGTTGATTGATTAATGAAGTGCCTCTGCCCTTGTCCTCCCCTGAATCGCCCCCCACACACCTCCTCACCCCTCTCTCCTCCTGGGGGAGCAGGGGGAGAGTTAAACAGTGCTCACAGGGCATGGCGACCAAACAGAAGCAGAGAAAAAAAGACTGTATGAGTAACAGATAAACAGCGAGAGGAGAAAGAAACAAAGGCAGGAGGGAGGAGGGGAGGAGGCAGAGATAAGGAGATAAATGAGGAGATGCAGAAAGATGCCTTCAGATGGCCTCAAGTTCTAAGTGACAGACAAGGACACACACACACACACACACACACACACACACACACACACACACAGTCTGCTGTTTCTCAGTCTGTGTAGTAATCACAGCAGCTAGCTTGCTGCTGCCCACGCTCTGTGCAGAGACTCGGCACCAGAAACTATGATGTCATGTCTGCATGCTCACCAGTGTGTGTGGGAAGCGTTTTATTCCACTCTGTGTTTAAGCAGAGCTGGAGAACAGATCCCCTCAGCAAACAGATGGGCTGGTGTCCTGGTGTGACTGTCACTGTGTGTTTTTGTGTGTGCGCTTTGTTTTTAGGTTGTTTGTTCTGCTTGAAAGAGTTTGTTGTTCATTAGCACAGCAGCAAATGTCTTCCTAATTACAAAGTTACTGTAACTTAACAACCGAGATGACAAAATACACCCCCCCCCCCCCCCCCCCCCTCTATCTCCTCCCTGCTTTACTTTCTTTCTTTCTTTCTTCTTACTTTGTTTCCTCCCAACATAGTTATTGAAAATATAATATTATATAGTACTTACCACCCATCTAATGTCTTTAAAGCAGTGTGGGTATACTTCTATAAAACTTTAACAGTCTGTGATGAAATGTAACTAAGTACATTAACTCAACTAAAGTGCTTTTTTTACTCAGAGCTACTCTACATTTCATGAGGAAATATTGCACTTTTTACTCTACTTTACTCTTTAATACATTTATTTGACAGCTAAGTTACTTTAAACTAATTTCACAGTATATAGGCTGCCATAGTTAAAATGAGCTTCACCTCAACTAGCTTCCATAATATATTACCTGCACATACATGCATTAATAATAATAATCCATGTTGCAGTATTTAAACGTTTAGGTTTGTTAAAGATCTGAAAACCACCTGTGTGTTTAGTTGAACCACCATTCAACTAAACACACTGACATGTACTGTCTCTCTGGTCACTCTAAGGTGTATTTAAGGTATTAATCTCCGAGCCCAGAGATGGATTATTGATAAGCGTGTCACCATTCTCCATATCCACAAGCTGAACTTCAGTTGAAACATTTCAGCACTGTTTCAGCACCACCTTCAGACTACGGAGTCTAGATCTGTAAAGATTGACAGATCATTGGATTTATACTCTGACAACTGTCATTCACATTTTCAAATTCCTGTTTAAAAAGATGATTTGCATATGCATATCTAAATATGACTGACATGTGTATTTTGGAATGTAACACACTAAGGAAATATAGCCAAACTGCTATTCCTGCTTTTGATTTCCAGTGAACTGAAAGCTCATTTCTTTTGGTTTTATACTTGGAACTTAAATTGTGAGAGTCTTCACCTCTCGCCCCTCCGTCCTCATCAATATTAATACAAACAAAATATAATATTCAGTACTCTGGCCTCACAGACATGAATGCGGATAATCGGTTAAGCAAAATGAATGAATGAATGAAGCATTTCTATCAATTTGATACTTGGAACTTAAATTGTGAGACCCTTTGCATATACACACCACCACTCCACCTCTCGCCCCTCCGTCCTCAACAATATTAATACAAACAAAATATACTAAACATATATAGAAATAGAAAAAAGTGAAACTGATCTAATATCTAAAGATTACTCCGCTAATCCAATGTGCATGATGAGCGAGTGAAGTCAACAAAAAAAATCTTTTTAGATTTTTTATATTAGTGTTTTATCTTCCACATCACTTTACCTTTCCTCAGTTAGAAACTGCTTTTTGAGAGAAATGCTGGACAGACGCTGATGTTTTCTCTCCTCTCCTCCTCCTCCACTCTGCCCACATCTCTCTCTCTCTCGCTCTCTCTCTCTCTCTCTCTCTCTCTCTCTCTCCTCTCAGCTGTTTTCTCTCTCTCTCTCTCTCTGTCTCACACGTTCTCTTCGTCTGTCGTCGTCCACATTGTATCACTCTCCTGTGGCTGTTGTGCTCTGTGAAGGACACACATTCATCAGTGTAAGGCCAGGGTGCCACATTATGTCTGTGAGTGTGTGTGTGTGTGTGTGTGTGTGTGTGTGTGAGTAAGCTCATGTGTTTGAAGGACCTTGGTGTGGCCTGTAGGGGGGGGGGGGGGGGGGGGGGGGGTTCAAACATACTTCATGCATATTTCATGTAACTCATATTGAACAGCACACTCATACAAACAGGATAGATAAGACTCACACACACACTGAGGTTTTTCTCTCTCAGCTGCTCAAATCTAGAGAAAACATCCTGGATCCATCCACACTCTCATAACAACTCCCAGGACTAAACTCTGTTTATATCAATGTTAAGCTGTCTCACATGTCTTTCTCTATGTATCTTCAATATCTCGTAGTTGTCCAGCTATGATGGTTCTAGCCTGCTGTAACCTTAGACCCTCATCAATGATTAATAGACAGAAGGGCCCGGCCCTACATGGCCTGCTCTGGTCAATGCCTGGCCCGCTGATAGTAAATCAATAGGTCTGACTGGTTTGAACACACTGCTGCTGTGTGTTGCTGACCTGCGGGGCTGCTGTGTAGATGAGTGCGGTTGTTCCAAAAAATTAGATCAAAACCCAGCAGCAACCTCTGGCTCTGAAGAATGGACCCAATGCACAAGTTATTTCATCCTGCAGTTTTTATAATGGCCAACAATGGCCGACTCCATCTGTTGCAAAAATATTGTATTGTATTGAAGTCGATGAAAAAATGACCCTGACTTCTCAGTGATTTATTACTTCAGTTAAGATTTTCCTAATGATCTTATGGTTTCAATTCTAGTTTTAATTCATCCAAACAGCATTATGTTCATTTTCATTTCATTATGAGTATCATATCGTATCATTTAGAGTAAAATAGATGATAAAGCAGGGTTTGCTTGATGGACTGTTTGCCACAATGGTGCATTGTGTGTCTTCCTTTTCTTTTCAAGTTCTCCAACATAAACGGCAGAAGAGGTCGTGTGTCAGTACTGTTGTGTGTCAGGCTGTGAAAAAAGACTGTTTGTGTGGATTTATGCTTTAAAACCACTGACCTTAGGTTTAGGGCAAAAAACCTCTGGAAAGGTGTTATAATAGACAGTTTAAACAGTAAATAAATGTACATAAATGCTGGAAATGAAGTAGTTACAATGGTCACGTGACTGCCACAAGTTACGTAAAAAAACGTAAGTTACGGTCAAAAATGTGATTCATGTAACTTACTAAACAATATAAAAAATGTTTGTTTCCACACGGGACCAAACCCTGCTCTCCTGGGTGAAAGTCCCCCGCTAGTTCACCTGCCCACCTGCCCAGCCTCCACCTGGACGTGGGAATCTGCCCTTTTAAACTCTGCTTGGCTGTCAATCACTGCTACGTCAGCAAGATAACGGTGGAGGCGTTACAGCAGACGGTGAATACGGAGACATCTTGTTTCTTGCTGCCTGGACACGTGAACTATATTGACGTCTTTGACAGAAGAACAGGCTGTTTGTTTCAGGACTTTGACCCTTTCACAGTGTGTTTGCTTGGTTTGAAGGTGAATTCTAATTAAAAGGGAACATCACTCCCATCAGCTGATATCATGAGTGCGATATCGTTCCTCCAGATTTATTCTGTGCTGGTGCTCAAAAAATCAAGATGGCGACAGCCAGAATGGTTCTCAAGGCTTCCTAACAGTGGCTATATCCACTTTATATATGCAGCCTATAATAACTACATGAACTGTATGTGAGGCTTTAATGCTATAAAATCCCCTCAGATGAGCTGTATGTGATATGTGGAAGTGCATTTCTTAATGAAAGGAATAGTTTGACATTCTTGGGAAAATGTGCTTATTGGTTTTCTTGCGAGTTTTCTTGAGAGTTTGATAGCAAGATTGGAACCACTTTCATGTCCATCCATTAAAAATGAACTTGTTGAAAATGTTCAAGGGAAAAGGCTGAAGGCAGAACTCATAGTAGTGCACACCGTGTTCCTAACGTTCCTCCAGGCTGAAGTTAACATGCTGCATGTCCACTTATCCAGGAGAAAGAGAACTCTAACAGATGTGATTACAGATGAGCTTCTAACGTAACGAGCCTCCATCTGCAAAGTGAGAAAGATCTGAGAGCTTTAATGGACACAAGGTGGATTTCAGTGCTGCATTTTATTTGCATAAATGCAGATTGTGGTTGGGCATCTTGCAGAGTTTGCTCTGTGTTTAGCTTTGAAGCTCTGCTCTCTCTGTAGGCTGGTGTGAATGTGTACTTAAGGATATAAGTATGCGTTTGCGTGGATCACCACGACTCACAGTATGGCCCTCTGGGATGGTTCACTGAGTGTTATTCAGAGACACAAACCAGTGATCAAAGCTAAAGTATTGCGGTGAGAATGAAAATGAAATGCTTCAATGCTGTGCCTGTCATTACAAAAATTGCTGCCGGGCTGCCTGATCACCAATGAAATAATTCCAGTGATGGATGGTTAGGTGAAGAGAAGGACTGTCAGCAGAAGATATAGATAAAAACACATTACATCATCTGTGCCTGGTCACAGCTAATACAGTGTGTGTTTCCGTGGCTGTGTTTGTTTTCTACCAGTGTTTGTGTACATTGATCTCTTCCTATCTCTCTCTCTGACATGTTTGCTCTTCTCTCCTCCGTTCCTGGCCGAGCGGAGGGAAAGTGTTAGTGTAAGCATTCCTGCAGATCATTCTCTCATCTCTCACCGCCAAGAATCTCACAAAGCAAGTGACGGCTTCATCCATGCCTCCACCTCTTCCCCCCTTAATCCCTTTTTCCCACCCTCACTCTATGTCATCCCTCGCTTTCCCTCCCACTGCCTCTTGATGCACATACATAGAAATATAGTAATAAATACACACTTCCAAACGCACACCAGCCCCCCGTTTCTGCAGACAGATGCTAACAGATTACTTGTTTTATTGGTGTCAGTTGGTGTCTCATTTGAAATGAATTTATATACCTCTGCCCTGCAGTTGACATCGATCGGGCTTAACTCATTTAATAGCCATGACATTTGCCTATTAGCTTATTTACTGTCAAAACAGGCTCAGGCTCAGCTGGCTTCCTGAGAGCCACTAACTCTCACATTTGTATCCGTTAGGGAGGAAAATGTGATTGCTTGTGCAAAATATAAACTCCAGAGGAATATTCAATTCAAGTACACACAGACACAGACTCACGCATTAACTCTGCTGCACAAGCTTATATCAAACTTAGGCCTTTTTTCCCCAATTCTCCCTATTTTTATATTATTTTATCACATTTTGGTCTCCTTGTTTTCAAACACAGCTATTCCAAGCTTTTTTTCCCGTGTTGTCTCAGGATAAATGTTAAACAAAGCAACTGGCACGCTAAACTCAAATATATATGAAGTCCAACAGGTGCCCAATCAAAAATCAAACTAGTGGGAAAGTCGCCAGCACTCACAGATAAATATCTAAAACTTTTTTAGGGTTAGAGTTTTTGCACGGCAGCAGAGGAAACAGACACATATCAGACACATATCATATAAGTTTTGTGGTAATACAATTAATCAACAAATGATCAAAACAAGAGATCACCAAACACTAATTATCAGGTTAATAGCAGTAAAAAGATTGAGTCATAAAGAGAAATGTATCAATTCTATTCTTGCAATTTTAACCACGAAATAATTGACATAATACAAACAGAAATAGAACATGCATTATATACATCAGTGTTTCTTACATAAGGACATGACATGTGACGTAGAACACAACAGAGTTACATTAGTTACATAGTTATATAAAGTCAATGCTGACTTTTGGTTTAACACACAAACAGTCTCCTGGGAGGACTTCTTGTCTTTATTTGCCCCATCCATCCACTCCGCCCTCCTCCCTCAGCACAAAGTGTTGCTCTTTATACTACGTCACCTGACTTCCTCCTCTGCACCCGTCATAATAACCACGGCCACTAGAGTTCGCCACCTAACGATAAACGTAAACAGGTCTTAATAAGCTTTTTATACAAATGACCTAGATGCTGTTTTTTGGGGGTAGGACGGTGTCCTGTAGATTAGTGAGAATGACAAAACTGTTGCACTAAAGGAATTAGTTCTATGGAAATAAGCAATGTACAAGTTCAGTCATTTTTATTCAGCCTCTAGTTCAACAATCATCAACTGTTGATGCCTCACACGGTCCACCAAAGCTCCCAGCCCAGCCTGCAGCCCAACGAATTCAGAAAATGTGAGGAGGAAAATAGTGCATTTTGGTATTTAGCATATTTACAACAACGTTTCTGCAATCACAGTTTTAACCATCACTCCTCAATGAACTGCTTCAAGTCTGAGAGCAGCTTTGAGAATATTGTAGGAGTCTGTTGACACTGATATAGACAAATAAAAATAGTATCAATTTAGTAAGAAAGTGAAAATATCAAACAATGATGCTAACTAGGCATGAATATATTTTATTGTCTTTATCTGAAAGTGCGTCACTCACAGTGTCTGCCTAGAATAATTCTGACCCTCCGAATAGTTGATGACCCCTGGACTCGCTGCTCATGCCCCCAGCCAAACTCTGAAATTACATCATGAACACCTTTTTATTTATGGATTTTCAGCATGTGAGAATCTACATAGACATACTGTACAGACCCAGCATGCACACACTCTGATAGCTAGAAAATGGTGCTCCAAAATAGCCATTGATTTTGTGAAAGCCCATCGGGAAGATATCTTACAGATTGATCATGGCTGTGGTAGAGAGAGAAAACGAGGAGAAAAGAGAGCTGATGTCTCCGAGAGGTGGAGAGAGAAGGATGAATGGCTGGGAAGAGAAGATTGAGAGACGATAGAGAAGATGTGGTGGATTTTGGAGTGATGATGAGGATAATAACTCTGCATTCAAGCCTCCATGAGTCTCAGTTTGTGTGGGTGAGATGAAGTGAGCACACCTGCACAGGTTGGTCTCATTTCTTCCTCATGTCCGTCCAAACTGCACCACATTAGATTAATGAAGACTACTTTACATTATTGAGCCTGCAAAGAAACATACATGCTCTCATCAGCTCACGTACACAAATATAAACACACTAACGGTCTTTAGTGACACATTAGGAGCATCTTATGACCTCTCTAAAAAAAAAATCAATGAAAGCTGTTACACAAATGGAGAGGAGCTGTCAGGAGGAAGGAGCAGAGGGTGAGATAGATCTGGATCGAGGGGAAGAAGGGCGGAATATGGAGTGAAAAGGGAGTGAGCAGCTCATTTCAGTCTTCTCACTTTATGTTGTTGTTTCAGCAGCAGGATCCTGAATCACTTGATTTGGTATTTACAGCAGGCTGTGTGCAGCATTACAATGAAAGCAGTAGTTTACAGCTGCTGTATGGGGATTTGATTGGGAGCTGTAGCTCACTGAGCCTCCCACCGAGCTTCTAATTTGTTATTTATCGAGAAAACATGCCATTTAGCTGACATTACTTAAACTAAACAAGCATATAGCATGCTCACATATGGCCTCATACAGACATGGATGTGACACATATAAACACAGGCGCAGACTATAACACAACATAAATCTGCTGGAAGCATCTCCAACCATCTGCAGCAGTAATAACAATCTGCTACCTCAGGCTATGTGCTCTACTGTTCTCTCCACTTATCTCTGCTCTCTTTACTCCATGCTGCAGTTTTTACTCCCCTCATCCTTTCTTCCGCCATCTCTCTCTCCGTCTCCTGCGTTTTCACTCCTCACAGGGCTCGTCCTCCTCTTTAGTCCATCTCATATGCATATAGACGCAGTCCTCATGACCAGTGAGTCTTCATAATGAGCTCCCTGGAGGAGAGGGGAGTAGAGTAAAGAGGAGCAATAGGGAGGAGAAGAGTTGAGGGCTGATCTTTCTGACCTGCTCAGTGGGGAAACCCCCTTCAAACTGTACTATCACTACTCCTCTTCTCTCCATCACCTCCTCCCCTCTCCTCCTCTGCTCATCAGCCATCTACTATTACTGTCCATTAAGCAGATCAGAGGCATTATAACCCTCCTCCGACAGCCTCCTGCTGTGTGTACAGTAGGAGAGAGAGGCAGATGGGGAGCGCTCCTCAGAGAGGAGAAGGTTTCTGGATTGTAGAGTCAAATATAAAGCGTGTGCATATGTAAGAGGCTGGGAGAGCCATGCAGGGGAGAGGAGAGGAACTCAAGGCTGCAGTTACATGTTTTATTTCATCCGGTGTGCAGCAGGTCCATGAGGTATTCTCTCCTTCTTCTCTCCTTCTTTTTCTGATTTGATCTCTGGCACCTTGCTTGTCACAGAACCATCATCCACAGAGAGATGATCCTATAAAACACACCTGAGCTCTGGGAATCACCAGCTGCAGATGACATTTAAACTTATTTGTCTTCTTTCTATAATAATCTCTTTTCCATTATTTAACTTCAGTTAACACCATCAGATGACTCCTCTTCCCATCGACCATAAGGAGGATAAGTATAAAGGAGTGATGAGCCGGTCGATGGCTGTTAAACTGAAGGCAGCTCCCTGATATCATAAAGTCCAGGCGGTGACAGCGAGCCGCTGATTGTCTCATTAACTGCTGCCCTAATGGAGAGCTGAGCTCCTCATCGCTGCTCTAACAGCAGAGCAACGCTTTGAGCAGCGCTGACATTAATAAAATGTTCTCTGGCCGTTTAAGGAGACATATAATGCTCGTTTCCAGGATCAGACTTGTGTTTTGAGTTTCTTTAATATAAAAAAAAACACCTTTTTTTCATCCTATGTGTCTGAATGAACCTGTATTCATCCTCTGTTGAACCTTTATCTTTAAACGTCCCTCCTGAAAAAGTTCTGTCTGCCTTGACTTCCTGCAGATATAAATATATATATATAATATAATAAATAAGCATGATACATATGAAGGGGAACGGAATCTAGCCAACCAACAGAACAACTGCCTGGTTATCTTATTTCACAAGTCGTGTTTCCATCAACAGACTTGTCAGTATTTTGAAGATTCAGCTTGATGGAAACTTTCCAAAATGTGCATAAAAGTTCTTATGCTCTTTTGAGGTGTTTTGTCTTTTACGAAAAATAGTTAATGCACTAAATGGGAGATGGAAACAATTTTTCCAAATAAATTCTGACGTATCAAACATTTAACTCACATGACTGATCAGCTGTTTCCGCTGCAGCTTCTTCTTTTTTCAGATTAACAACCTCTTTTTTGTTGTTTTTTCTCTGTTGTGCGATCTCTTCTTCTTCTACTGTTTCCTGATGGATCCTGTAGCCTGCAGCAGTTCATCACACTGCCACCTTCTGACCAAAGTATACTTTATGCAGCTTCATTTATTCGCTATAAACCAGTTGATGGAAAGTACTTTATTCACATTTTCATTAATCCAACGTTTTTTCAAATCCAACAATTTGCTTCGATTAACGGAAAAACGGCTACAGTTTATGGATTGGAAGTGTCCAAACATTAAAAAAGTGAAATCTCACAATATGTCCCTTCATCCTATCAACTGGGATATCAACAGACCTTTTGTCATCTCACATGTTCTTTTTTATTGAATTCCATTTTTATTAGACTTTGTCAAAGGAATTTATCGCTAGTTGCTTCATATAATTGTTTTCTGTGTCAGTTTTTAATGAGTGCTTATTCATAAATAGCCTCCCACTTTAAAGTATCACACACCGTCAGGGGTATTCTTTGAAGGAGACAGACACAGATTTCTATATGTAGTCGTTCTATTATTAATAAAATAATTATATATTTTTCTTTAGATGACATTAATTACATAACTGATAATATTTTTGATAAGAAATACAGTCATGGAAAAAATATCAGACAACCCTTGTTTTCTCCTTGCTGTCTTGTTCATTTAGTGTCTGGAACAACGAAGGTTCATTTGTTTGGACAAATATAATGATAACAACAAAAATAGCTGAAAATGTAAGAGCCGATATCGAGCCATTTTCCATGGTTTTCTTGATAATGATTTGGGTTATTATCAAGAAATCCATGGAAATTGTCTAGATATCAGCTCTTAAATTTAACTTTTATGAGCTTTTTTTTGTTGTTGTTATCATTATATTTGTACAAACACATTTACCTTTAGTTGTACCAGGTATTAAAATGAACAAGAAATTGAAGAAAACAATGGTCTAATACTTTTTTCCATGACTGTAAGTTAACATGTTGCTATGCTGTTGCAGTAGTTTCTACAGTAGTCCCCAGGATTCCCAGTTGGTGACAAGGACACTCACGTTTTGGCAGTGTGTTGGTTGTCTTTACAAAGACACATTCCCCATGTTCTCTATCTATCTATCTATTTATCTGTCTGTCTCTCCATGTGTGTGTCCCTGTGTGCAGCTGTTTGACTCTTTATTTGTCCTTCTATCAGGTGCACCTAAGGCCTTGAAGGAGATTATACTCAATAAGCATTCAAATAAATATTTCAGTGGCCGTTGTGCTGTTGTGTCAGCTGCTGATTCTCTGCGGTATAGCAACAATGATTGTTCTTCTCTGTAACAAGCAGCTCATAGGGCTGTTAGTGTGTTAGTGTGTCTTTGTCTCAGACGGGCTGGGCTTTGCTTTCTGCTCAGGCTCGCTGCTGCAGGGCTCAGTCGATGTTTCCACTCTCAGATCTCATACTGAAAACTGACCTTGTGCGATTAACTTGTGCAAAGCTAACCTTTTAACCACTCAGCCATGTTGAATGTGTGTGCGTGTGCATGTGTGAGTGTGTGTGTGTGATAAGTGTGTTAAGTATGCCTGTGGAAATGTCCTGTGGGTGGGTTTCTCACAGGCCCATTTGATCTCCGTCTGCCCTTTCCGTTGTCTGTTTGATCCACGAGTCGTGGTTGAATGTGAAGGTTTGTCCTCTGGTTTGATGCACGTAAAGACTATCAGTTCTTTTACTGCAACACAAAGAAAAGAACATTAGACATTAAAGGAGCGGGAGGAGTGGAGATGCTGTGGGCCAAATGCCAGGAAGTCCTCTGATGCAGCCATGTGAACATGCTGCCGTGCTTCAGATTGTTGGGGAAATTTCCCAGCTGAGAGGCTTTTACTTTGAAGTCTTTGTCTCTAGTAGAGAGAATCTTTGAAGCCACAGTGAAAACACTTGTATCTGCATATGCATTTACATAAACTATAAAGGTTCTGTACAGGCATGCATGCACCTGTCTAGCAGTTTAAATATCGGTCCAATGTGTCCTCATAATCTCCTGCCATCACCATGGTAACAGTGAACCTGCTCAGGATGTCCTTATTGACGTTTGCAAATGACACCCTGCAGCTCTCCAACCTGTCAATCACAATAAGCAAATTGTAAGAAATTCAGCCAAAAGGGTGAGAACCGTCAGTCTGGTAACCTCGCTGAGCAGCAGAACGTCCACAGAACAATACTGTGCTCTCCATAGAAATAAATGGCTGTTAAAAGTTTTAGAAGCTGGTAAATCTGACATTACCTCATGGCCATGGTGGTGAGTTTAAATTAGAACTGTAACTCTTTATCTATTTGTAATCCTATAATCCATGCTTTATGTTGCTGTTTTTGGAACAGTTTCTCCAAACTGCTGTTGTGTTACATTCCTGTGCAAGCCTCAAGCAGGCCCAGCAGCATTTTTCTTCATTTGTTTGCTTGTTTATTTTTGTTTGTTTACACATTACAAATGGTGGAAATACTTGGATGATTGGACGCATTCTGGTCTGAGTCTTCTGTTTATTCCTGCGTCTTTTATAAGCAGCAGAATTCTTCATTTTCTTTCTTCTTTTCTTAAAGTCTGGCCTGAGCCTTTCCTCTTGAGCTTGCATGTGTTTACTCTCTTCTCTTTGAGATAGCAGGAGCTCTTTTTTTCCTTCGTCTTCCTCGTCTCACTCGTCCCGTCTTCTATCCGCCCTTCTTCACTCCTAAAACTCTTCTCCTGGGTGCCATATTTTCTTTGCAGTTGATAACACCTTTTTAATATTAGGTTCTCTTCCATTTCATCTTCTGTGAGCATAACATTAAAATATATATGTGTAATTATGCAATAAAAGTTTATAGCAAAAGCCGCGGGCAAGGTGGGTTTGTCTTTTATTGGCTAATCCATCTGGGGTGAGTCAGCACCTCTAAATCTGATGGTGGATTATCAGGGTAAAGTGGGCTGTGAGATTAATGAGCAGATCAGTGTAGCACCAGCAGTGGATATGATGCTAATCTATTAGCATGCTAACCCTCACCTGTCTTTACTGTGAGAGGAAGCATCAGATGGTGGATACAAGGGGGCTGACCCTTCAGAAACAGAAAGGTGGGAAGTCAGTCACAGTTGAGGTGCTGAGATAAAATCCATATCATTTCATCCTATTAAAACCTGTGCAGAATTCATGGCTGTATTAATTTGGTTGGCCAGCAACATTTTATACCTGATTAATAAAGTTTTTCACTACAGCAGACTGCAAACCTGAACACTAACAAAGAAGCATACGACCATATTCAGCCATGGAGAGTTCACACATGGAAAGAATGCTTCTTCCTAATCAGTTTAAACAGTTTAAACAGTTTACTGTTGACTGAGCCATGCTGTATAGGTTGCAATAGAGCAGGACACATGGACTTTATAACACTTTATAACAGGCACACTGACACAATGCAGCAAGGACCCAAATGAGAGGCAAGATGGTGTCCTGACACACAGACACAAGTTTAAGACAATGAACACACAATGCATCTGAAATTTACAGTGAACCCAAATAATTAGTCACCAAGACCGAAGAGAGGGCGGGGCTTTCAGATCAACAACCACGCCATGGCTTCCTGAAAGCTACCGTTAGTCAGACTGACCTCAGATTTCATATGTGGCACGAAGGTGTGCATCCTGGATTCTGAAGATTTTTAAATTCATTTTTCAAAGTATCATTATTTACGTAGGACGTGTTGCAGCATTGCACTGTTTCCGATCGGAAAAGGATCGCCTTTTAGGGGTGCTCCGCCCCTTTTAAGGGAGCCCCGCCCCCTTGTGTGATAGGCCTACACCTGGTCAGTAACACAGTAATTCACTCTGGTTTTCCACCCTGACTCATCTCATCTGAAGTCTATTTAGCCTGCCTATCTTTCAGAGTTTTAAAGTGGCTACAAGGTTCGATTTTCCAATAATATTCTAACAGTTTCCAGCGAATATCAATGTTCAATGTGTTTGTGCTGGATGGTGTGTAAATACATACTTCCTACGGACACTGCACTCGTTTTATAAAAAATAACAAAGTGGATTTCAACCATTTAATGAACAACTGTGTTTTATAGACTGCATCTCTCAGTTTTATTTTATTCTTATATTGATTTGTTAGTGAATAATTCTGGCTTGTAGTTACAGCCCATGGCCAATAGGGGGTGCTGTAGCACCCTCAGCACCACTACCTCCAGCGTCCCTGCTCAGAAAGGAACCAGTGTCCCGCTGCATTAGAGAGAGCCAGCTCAGGAGCCTCAGGTATGGATGAGGATGTCCCCTGGATGCTCTCACCTGGAGGAGAAGCCCCGGGGCAAACCCAGAACATGCTGGAGGTATTAAATACCCCACCTGGCCTTGAGTCCCCTCAGGGGGAGCTGGAGGAAGGATAGAGGAGGGCATCTTCTCTATACTTAGCCTGCTGCTACTGAGACTGGCATGAAGAGAGATAAAGAGAAACAACAGTATGTTAGTATGAGAGTCTCCTGATCAGTTTCAGTAAGCCGGTCAGGTCAGTAACAGGAAACACTCTGAGTCTGCAGCTCTGTGTATGTTAATGACTCCTCATGACTTACTCCTCTATCTCTGTGAACATAATGGTGTGTGTCTGTGTGTGAGGGAGGTTTACGATACTGTTTACAGTAAAACATTTACTTTGAAGAATGATATCATGCATCAGCTCCAAGTGTTCCTCCTCCTTCACTCATTTAGCAGAAGCTGCTTCCTGCCACAGAGTGAAAGGGGAACGAGAGAGCAGAATTATTATTGAAGCAAAATACCGAGACAGAGAGAAGAGAGAAGAGAGAGAAGAGAGAGAAGAGAGAGAAGAGAGAGAAGAGAGAGAAGAGAAGAAAGCCCAAAGCAATCACAGTAACTGAACATTATCATTTCTCTGCTTTGTGCTGCTGTTGACACCACTAAGGTTAAACTACGGTTTAGACAGTAAAAGGAGCTTCAGATGGCTTTTTGGAGGAAGTCAAACCTCTTTTTTCCAATAATAAGCCAGTTATACTGCACATGTATCACTAAACTATAAAAACTTTAATATCTTAATATTACTTTCAGAATAATGATTTTAAATGACATTTGAGCTAATGGCAATTTTGCAGTAGTATCATGTTTTTCATGCTCATTAATCCATAGTTATTGCACATGTATTTGCACATTTTCAGAGCAGGCTAAAAATACAGCCTATAATCACACTAATGGAGGTTTCTTCAAGACAGAGATATTTTTAATATGCTTTTTTTTATCATTTGCACTTGCACGCTGTCGTGGGTACAATATATTAAGTTATTCAGCGTGGTATGATGGTGAATTATGAGTTATTTTAAACCCCAAATGCAGATTTCCACTGTAAAGTGCATGCATGTATGTTGTTAGTGTTGGATAAAAAACACAACTGATAGTGTCCAAATCTTTTTCTCTCTAAAATGTAAAAAAAAAAAAGGGCCCACACAATTTCCCATATTCCAAGGTGCTGTTTCCAAATCATTGTGTCTAATCCACAGTTGAAAACTATATATATATAATATAAACATTACAATGATATAAAACAGAGAAAACATGGAAATCCTCAAACTTGAGAAGCTTAAACTAGGTAATGTTTGGCCTTTTTACCTGATAAATGACTTCAGTCATCAATCAGAATAGTTAACTAATAGATTAGTGATTTTCTCTTTGAAATAATAAATATTGTAAATATCTCCAGCTGCTGCAGTAACCCTCTCATTGCACTTCTCTTCATCTCTGACTCTAGATCTCAAAGTAGGCAGGTATATCCATATAAGTGCAGGACGGAGATAAAGAGAAACGGAGAGAATATAACACAGGGTCTCTTCTTTCTTTGTTGTTTAAGCACAAATAAATGAACATGGTGCATCATTATGTGTGTTCAGTGAGAAGAAGAAGAGACTCCGTTGGCAGGAGGACGGAGATAAAAAGCTTAGGTGAAGAATGGGAGGAGGGGGAGAATCTTTAAAAGTCTGATATGAGGCTTCAGAAAGAAAAATGACTCATAAAATAATTTAGCTTTTTCCATTGTCTGGCCACATGGATCCTTTTTTTAATGAGGCAACAATAAGAGTATGATAGCCTTATTAAATATAGGAGGCTAGCGCCATTACAGCATAGCAGCTAATTACTAACCCCAGATGGCATTCTGGGGAAACTATCTTTCCTCTGGTGGAGTTTTATTTACTTTGCACTGAAGACTGAAGTCGGCTGACGTCAAGCTCAGAATCTCTCCTCATAATGTAACTCCTTTAATTGGTGCGGTGGGTAACTATCTCTACTGGTGGAGAAAATGGCTGCACGAAAGTGAAGAAAGAGCATTTCAAATATAACAAAGACAGAGGGAGAATTACTGGGCTTATGTGCTCAGTTTTAATTACCTCTCATCTTACAATCTCTGTATCTTTTAACATCTCTTCTTTTCTCTTTCTCTTCACACTCTCAGCGTGTTGACTGTTAATTGGCTTGTCTGTCACCCTAAAATACTTTTTCCTTGGTGTGTGAAGCATATAAATATCCATTTTCTTTTATCCTCACTCCCTTTTCCTTATTCCTTCTTCGACCTGTATAATAGTATAATAGTATAAAGCAGTTTTGTTTGATAAGATTGGCATCTGCACTTACAAATCACTTATATACTCACACTGAAGGATTTAAGGTAGAAACTGTAACTAGAATAACTTCAGGCTTGACAAAATGATTAGAGATTTTCAAAATATTTCCTGACAAACTTGATGTTTTTGTGGTAGAGTGTAAATATACTGTACCATTTTCAAATTATATTTCATATTCTGCTTTTCATACCTTCCATCTCTCTCTCTCTCTCTCTTATTTTCTCATTTTTCATTTTCCTCTCCACACTTCAAACAAAGTATGAGACCTTATGAAATCATCTCTAGTGCACTTGTCACAGTGGCGCCGCTGGACAAGGTCAGAATACTCGTATATGGAGGAAACATATTTATTCAGGCAGCCAGACAGGAAGTATAGAAAGAAGATCTCTGGTTGCATGAGTTGAAAAGTCTGCACCAACAAAAGCACTAATTACCTTTTCATTACATTTTGACGAGGTGTGTTTGGTCGATATATTTATTCTTTATCACCTCTATCCTCGTCTGTGACACAAAGAGGACAATTTCATTCCCACCCAGACAGACGCTGCAGTGCTTCACCACCTTAAATGACACTGATGCTTCAAGATTAGCTCTAAAAGTAGAAGTTGACAGAGACGGAGGCGAGGGGAATGTGAACTCATTATCAGTTGTTGTAGAGGTGCTGCTGCAGAGCTGGTTTCATATCATCTCACTGTCAATCCTTAAAGGAATAGTTTTGTGGAAAATTATTATTAACTTCTCTGCGGTAAAAGTTAAGCTAGCCCCAGCAGCTAGTTAGCTTAGCACAAAGACTGGAAACAGGTGGAAACAGCTAACATCTGTATACCAGCACCTCTAAAACTCACTGAACAACATGTTACGTTTGTTTAATCCACACAAAAACTAAAGAACAACTTCATGTTTTTACCAATCAGTTGTATGTATATAAGGCTGTTGGTAGCAGCATCATATTAGCTGTACAGACTAATATGAGTACTAATATGAAGCTGTACAGACTGTATAAAAGACGTTGATGTAACCACATCAACGTGAAAGTAGCCATTAAAATAAAAAGGATAATAAAATAAAGTAATTCCGAAAATGTTTACTGGGTAATAAACGTAGTAAAAAGTAGGGTAATTTTCTCATAGACCTCAATACAATCTGACACATCCACTTGAGACTGGTGTCCCCTCAAAAACAACAATAGAGGGCGTTTGTAGAGGCAGCAAAATATGACTCATTTTACGTAACTTCTGTGGCTCACGGTTTGTGAATCACGTAACTCTCGTAACTACTTCACAACCGGTATTAACATACATCTATTTACTTTTCAAACTGTCTTTTATAACGCCTAATCTGGAAGTTTTTTGCCCTGAATCTAGATCAGTGGTTTTGTAGCTTAAATTCACCAAAACTGCCTTTTTTCCAACCACAAACCGTACGTGTATGTATAATGACGTGTGTGCCACGATACCGCGAGCCACAGATATGGGCCATTTTGACAAACGCTCATATGTGGTTATGAGTGGTCATTGACAAACGTCATTATTATTATTATTTATTCTGTCGTTAAGGCTGCAGATCCCGTTGTTGGCTTCTCTCTTCAGACCTGCATGTTGCTCCTTGGTACAGACAGGAGAGCTCAAACTCCTCATCTGACTCTCAGCAAGAGGGCAAAGCAGCAAATTTCCCAAAATGTGGAACTATTCCTTTCACGTCCGTGCTTCAGCTCGGCTCATTTGCAATGATTGACAGCCAATAAACTGTATTCAAGCGATCAGCCGCCATCAGTGGATGACATTGACGATCAAAGTTCAGAGCATCAAAAATCAGTCTGTAGTTTTTCCACCTCAGCGTGGCCATGCAGCCAGACACTCTGAGCTAGATGAAGATAATTCAGCAGCCTGTTGGAGGGAGCTGCTGTATCAGTGACAGCAGGGCTGGTGGCAGTAGTAGCATGTGTAGAAGCTCTGTAACGGTTATATTTAGCTCCTTATCTCCCAGACGGCTCTCTGTGCAGACAGTCGCCTGGCACAGCAGCCTTTTCTGTGGAGAAAACGGCAGAAACTGGGAACAGCTAATGCCATTCTGGCCCAGACGAGACTATAGCCTCGATAATAATCTTTTGTTTGGACAAATGCTTTGCTCTGTATTTATTCCCCCTAAGTGAATAATGATAGTCTTCTTTCTGCAATGCTTGTCAGTTTTACTTTCCCCCAGCCTCACTTGTAGCTTACGAAACACAGATTTTTTTCAATTCCTGTGAGTTTTCTCCTCACCTGTATTGTCTTTTTACCTTCTTCTCCCAGAGCTGGTTTTCCTTAGTAATCTGTCTGGCAGAATGAGAGTTGGAAAGAGGGTTTGTATTTCTTTGTGACAGTGTGTGATGTTCCTTCTGATCCCTCTGAGTGTTTGAAGCTGCATTACATCAGATTCCCTATACTGCCTCCAAAGCCCCTCTGTCATAGTGTGTGTGTGTGTGTGTGTGTGTGTGTGTGTGTGTGTGTGTGGAGGAGGAAGACCGGCTGAGGCATTGATTTTCCCATACATCCTGTATAAACATGAGAAACACACAAACACACACACACACACACACACACACACACACACACACACAAGATCTCTTTCTTGTATATATCTCCCAGGATTGCACAAACACATGCATGAATGCACGCTGCATACTTTACTCTTGCAGGTGCGTGCACACATGGCATCAGAATATTCTGCTGCTGCCACACTGGGGCTTTCTCTTCTGCATTATAGATGAGGACACTGTGTTTGCTTTCAAAATTAACTTTTTCTCTCCTTTTTCTCTCTTTGCCTCCTTTTCTCTGAGAGTTGTTGCGTGTTGGCTCTTTACACCTCAGGACGAGCCAAAGCTGCTGCACGTCAGTGTGTGTTTGTGTTTTTCTGCATGTTTGCACACGTGTGTCCACAAATGTAAGACAGGCTCACTGCTGGTGTTTGGTGTGAGCAGCTCTCATCTTTAATGCATGCTGCCCAGTGTATATGGAAGTAACACCCTCTAAGCTGCAGGCTTTCTGCTGGTTAGCCTCTAGCCCATTGCAGCTAAGCACACACTCACACAACTCCTATAGAAGACTCTGTGGTGCAAGACTGAATCACCTGGGGTCTCTCTGACATTGAGAACATCCACCACAAGATACTGTGAAGTACTTCAAGATGGGGCAGATGTGGCTCAGTGGGGAGAGTGGTTGATCCCTGACCACAGCAGCCTACATGTTGAAGTATCCTTGGGAAAGATACTGAACCCCAAACTGCTCCTGATGCTTCGTTCATCGTGTGTGAATGAATTCCTGATGGTGGCAGGTGGCACCATGTAGAGCAGGGGTGGGCAATTAATTTCCCCAAGGGGCCACATGACCAATACCACGAAGGTTGCAGGGGCCGGACCAAAACTCTGAACTAAATTCTGCTCAATATTAATGTAATCGCTTTATAAAATACAGTAAATTATCTGGTTTTGGGCTGCTACTAATAAGAATACATGTTATGATAAGACTGTTAATGTGGAGTAAATGACCTTTAGCAAGGTTCCTATTGGTGTTTTTGTGTTATATAGCTTGTTTGTATATTTTATAGGTGTTTTACAATGTTGTGATGCTTTTATTTTGAAAAGGTGCTGTCCAGTTTGAAACGGGTGCTTTCATTTTGAAAGGTAGTGACAGGAAATAACAGGTGGAACGGTTAAATGAGAAACGGTAAATAATAACAAGTGCGTTGTAATTCATATAAGGTTGATATAAAGTATCAAAAGGCTTCTATAGTGGCTGACAGGACACAAGGATTGTTAAAGTTTATTTTCTTCTGTCATATATATTAGTGGCTATATTTGTTGTCTTAACTATAGTAAAAGTGCTTGTTTGCTCAATTGCAAATGCTATTGTTTGTTATTGCTCTTACGGTGGATTCACAAGGTGACCAAGGAATGTCTTATTTTTATTTTCATGGAGCTACGATTTAAAATAAATAGATACATTTATTAACTTTATGCAAAAAGCAATACGTGTTTTTGACAAGGTACCTCGGTAACTCGGGTAACTCAGATATACGTAAATCGCCTTCAAAATAAAAGCACTGCGGTTGTATTGATTTCTAATTTCTGGGTAACCCCAATGCCCAGGTCTGATGTAGGCTGTATGAATATTAGTGAGAATGAAAACACTGCCTGCAGTGTTAGAGACTGGACAGGCCCCAAAACTCTGGAGTTAACCCACAACATACATTCTTACCAGATATTCACTTGTCTTAATGGCAGTTTGAAAGTCATGTTTGATCTAAAGCATATTAAAGCTTCAAGAGAAGACTGACATGTGCCCTAAGCTTTCTGTCAACAAACCTTAGATCCACCAAGCTGTACTGGCGTACGAGTCAGACACACTATGGCGAGCAAAGAAATGAAACAGCGCAGCTGACCCGTCTGCAGGTTCCTGCTCAGCCAGACCTGCAGTGGAGACGGTAGTTTCAATGGTACAGCTACATGCTACATGCTACATGCTAACAGGACGATAATGTTTGGGTGCTTTGAATGTTTAAATATATTTAAGGTAGAACAATTTTAAGCACTCTTGATATTCTACAGGTGCATCTCAATAAATTAGAATATCATAGAAAGTTTATTTATGTCAGTAATTAAATCCAAAATGTGGAAATAACATAAAGATCCATTACACACAGAATGAAACATTTCATGCTAATGTATTTCATTTCTTCAATTTTAAAAAGTATGTTAAATATGGAAATGGACTTGAACTACTGGAAATGGAATTTTCCAAAATATTCTAATTTATTGAGATGCACCTGTATGTGTTTTGTTATTTTCAACTTCATAACTTTAGAAATGTTTTTCAGTTTTACAGCCTGATGCTGTTTCAGAAAGTATTTGTTCCATGTTCGAACGGTGTAATATAGAAATACAGAAGCCTTTCAAATGTTCCTTATTTTTATAAGGAAAAAAGTTTATCAAAGGTAGACTTGGGAACTTTGAAACTTGCACTACTGACTGTTTAAAATAACTGAAAAGAAACATATTCTACTGAACCATGACTCCTATTCAGCGTTATATCACTAATCTCTTCAGAAACCAGTTGCAGCATTAAGACTGTGATCATCCTCCACCACTCATCCACAGCTCCGTGTCTTACTGTCTCTGTCTCCATCTCTGTGCTCTCCATAGATCACAAGATGTCAGACAAAGATAAAGTAAACCAGTAGAGGGAATTAGCTAAAGAAGAGCGTTTTGTTTTCTTTTTGCCAGAAATAATCATCAGTGACATTGTGCATATTTCCTTTTGTGCTTCTGATTTGGTTTATTTCAGAACAGCATAATACTAGATTCTGAATTAAAATAATTAAGATCAGCCATAGAACAGAGGGCAGAGCCATTTCAGAGACATTTATTCAATCAATCTGCTGTAGTATATCATGTTCTGCTGCTCATTCTATCTTACTTTAAGGAACAGTTTATATCCAGACAGATCCTATAGCCAGACAAGCACATACTGAGTGTTGAGATTATTGTATGGTTATTGTATGGTTATGGTTATCTTTGTTCTACTGGATCTCTATTGTTTCCAGTAGTTGCTCCACTCTGGATGAGTTAAATTCAACCCAATAAATAAAGAAATAAATGAATAAGCCTTTAATTAAATGATATCCAGACTACACACGCTCATTTTGGTGGAACTGCCAGCAGGAGCCCACTGCGAATAATGGAATATTAAATTAGCTATTTGATCTAATTTCTCAAATGAACTCTGTTATATATAAACAAGCTGAAACTCAGTCAGACAGACAGAGTCTCTAGTGTTTTACTGAAGGAGGTTAGAACTCTGTGGTGTTTCCAGCTATCAGCCTCTCTGTCTGCTGACCCTCGTCTGAGTCACTTCCTGTTACTCTGTGTGACTCTTGCTGTGGACCCGGCTGGAGGATCAGCTCCAGCACCTTTTTATAACCTTTAACCAGGCGGGACGCTGCCGCTCCTTTCACTTCCTCTCTGCTTTCATTTTCTCTGCTCAGACTTTGACAGAGCACGGGTCGGAGGCCATCGATTCACACAGAGACAAAGAGGAAGACGACAGAGATGCTGCACAGTTTGCTGTTTGCACACACACACACACACACACACACGTATATGTCCACATTCCAAGGCAGACACATGCTCTACACGTACAAACAAACCCAAATGAGAGCACGGCCTCTCTGCTCTGCTGATGACAGGGATTGTCCTGTGGATGCCTCTGGGCTGATCTCTATCTAGTGCTGAGGTTGATCTCTAACCTTGATGCTCACCCTATGGACACACACACACACACACACACACACACACACGCACACACACTCATAGGCATGACATGGTCCGTGGCCTCCACCAAGCAGTGATGTGGTGTGTGATGTCTCTCTCTTATTCCCAGACATCATCCTGGACCCTGAATGTCAAGGAGGAATGACTTATCAGTCTCCCATCCATCTCTTTGTCTCCTCTCTCTCCTTCCCTTGTCCTGCCCTGTGCCAGCGTGGCCCCCGGGGGCCCCAGGAGGTCAGACCTCCCTCCTCTCCTCCTCTGGTCCTCTCCAACTTTCTGTCCAGCCTTTCCAGTGGGACGGAGGGTCACTGACTGACATTTATCTCCATAGAGATGTATGCTTTCAGACTGGGAAATGGCTTTTTGCCCGTGTGTGTGTGTGCGTGTGTGTGTGTGTGTGTGTGTGTGTGTGTGTGTGTGTGTGTGTGTGTGTGTGTGTGTGTGTGGATGAAGATGTGCCCTTTGGCTCTGAATAGAATAATTTTTACAGCTTGTCCCCTAATGGTGCAGCTGCAGTTTGTATGATTTTAAACAGGGATGGTATCAGTAGGTGAGGATCCCATTACCACGGATCACATTCTTACATTTAGCGCTTTCAAAATCTAAATCCTCGGCCAAACTGGGCTTTAGAGAGTCTGTCACTTTTAAAAGGAGGAAATATCAAAGGCAGATTTCTCGAACTGAGCAAGTAAAGGAAAAACTTCAAATAGAGGCGACTGATGAAGAGCTTTGGGTCTCATGGTCTTCATCATGTGACCACTTGTTACCATGTCCCATCATTAAGTCATGTGATGACATTATTACCAATTTAATTTATTATTGAGAACCATGACATGTGTTTGAAAGGTCTGAAACAGTGGATTATTTTGTCACACATTTCAAAAGGGCAAAGGTGAATGCTAGAGGTTTGTTTCTGTGACCCCTTAATGGTCAAGAGACAAACATTCATGTTTGTCACAGGATGCAAATGGTGTTCTCACATATTATCTCACTTTAATAGTGCTGTAAACAACATTCAGAGCATTTCTATGGTTCAGAATGTGTTCGGCCCTTGTTCCATCCCCAACACGTCACATATGGATGATCACTGTTTAACTTATCTGGTACCCTTATGTTCTTACATGCACATGTGCAGGACTGACTATCACCACAGAAGAAGAACAGAGAAACTCTGATTACCAACACACAAACAGGAAACTCCATTCTCTGCCCAGGACACAATTACTCCATTAAATCTTTACAGAGCAAATAGTTGTTTGTTGCTATAATAATGTTCAGAATGTCATTTTCAGCACCTTTAAGAAGATGAAGCCATTTATGGCACCTTTAAGCTTTTTGTCCCTGTGGTTAATCATGAAAGTTCATTATTGGCATTTGCCAAAAGTGCATCTCAGTGTTCATTTACTCTTATTTCTGTAGCTTTTATAGAATTTAGACAGGGTTTGCTCAGTCATCATGAAGGTGGATCTGTTGAATATGAGCTCAGTAACCATGTGTTTCAATAGTAACACCATGAGTTCATCCAGAAAAATATATTGTTTTTGCCAAATTCTTATTACCAGATCAAGAATGGACATTTATGCTGCAGATGTAGTCCATTTGTCAATTCTTTTTCAAATGCCTGTCAAAAATCATACGTTTTTCAAACAGAAACTGATTTTTCCCCTTATTTTATTCAACCTATGGTTACTTATTACTTATTATTATTATTATGGTTACTCAGGGCACGACCTTGCACACATTTACTGAATTCTCAAATATAATTTGATTTGTCTTCAAATCACACATTGAGCATGTTTGCCTCCGTAGGTGTCTCTTTGTTATCAGTGACATCACTTATTAACAGTGTGGCACAGCTTGTCCAGGCACTGATAACATAATGATGCTCATCTTGTCAAAGGTTAGCCACAGTTAGCTCTCAGCAGCAGATGGTGGAGCTGCCCATCTCCTGCAGAAACACACAGTCCCTGCCCTCCTTCTCAAGGGTTGTATTATGAGCTGATTGAGATTCTGTAGCCAGCTTTGCTCTGCTCTCATTGCTTTTATCAGTGGACTTTTATCTCTACCCCACCACACCCTCCACCCTCCACCCTCCACCCACAGTCAGATATCCAGCCGGCCCTGAGCCCTGCTAGCTGCCGGGTGGCCAGCTGCTCGCTCCACAATATCATCAAATGAAGCTTTTCCACTGTTGGTAGATGGACCACAGCTATAAGACAGAAGCTACAATGTCTTTAGATTCTTGTCCATGTGTGCAGGCAGGTGTGAACATGTACAAAGGAGTTAAAAGGGAGAATGACAGCGATATTGTTCAGGCTTTGTTTCCACCAGAGATAGAGTCAGGTGGTTTATCAGTGAACAGTTCTGCAGGCAGAACATGTCTGAGGGGCTTTTAATTACATCTGGACAATCTCCTCACTTGTCTTAGCCCCCACACACACACATTTCCTTTCCCTTTGCATTTGTAGATCTCTTATCTCTCTCACACTCATTCACAAAAAGACACACACACACACACACACACACACACACACACACACACACACACACTTCCCAGCTGTTGCATGTTAATAATGACCCCTGTAGCTTGTTAGGAGCCTTTTGAAGCAGTGTGAGTGTGTGTGTGTGTGTGTGTGTGTGTGTGTGTGTGTGTACATGCACATTCCTCTGCCTGTAATGTGTAAATATGTCAGCTGCATAAAGGTGGGAGATTTAAAGGCTGCTGTTTGGTTAAAGAGCCTGATATGTAAAACAGGTCACATCGGCAAGGACGCGTGCGTGCTGAGCGTGAATGTGTGTGTGTGTTTGTGTGTTTGTGTGTGTGTGTGTGTGTGTGTGTGTGTGTGTCTGAATATCTGCTGACATAGGCTGTGTGCCCTCCAGCAGTTCTCTTTGCTTACCCAACTCTTATTAAAGCAGTAAATATGGCCGGGACATAAATTTGACGTCATGATTTAATTCCACTCTCTCCCTCTCAGAGTCTCTACTCACACTCTCTCACTCTTTGTGTGTGTGTGCGTGTTTGTGTGTGTTTGTGTGTTTGTGTGTGTGCTGATGCTCATTAATATGGCATTAATGTTGCCTTCTAATTACAAGAAGCCAAGGATTGCTGGGGGCGAGTCTGCAGCGTTCTGTTTCAGGGTGCTCCTTGCTCTTTTGAAATATGCCCACCTTTCCATTCCTCATCAATCTAGTTTAGAGGAGGTGATATATTGTAGTGTGTGTGAGTTTTTACGAGTGTGTGTAATTGGAGTTTTATGTAGATGTTCTTGGGCTATTAAAGAGCCAAACAGGCTCCAGGTGTTGCTGTGGCCCCTGCTCCCTTCTTAAAGACACTTTGGAAGTGCTGCGACACAATGTGATGCAGCAGGATGAACACTGAAGATAACACACACACTCACGATTCACTGCATAATCAAGTACACAGCGCCCAATTTGCTGCTTCCTTTGCAAAAAGATGAGACCACAGCCTATAAAAAAGTGGCAGATTTGTTGTAAAGATAATTAATTCCCTCTTTAATTTGGAGTTTGGCACATTTAACTTATATGGGATTTAACTGCTTCATCACACGATCACTTTCCTTATGACAGGTATATGACTCGAGAAGAAAACTTTTAATTTATGTAGTCTTTTGCTTCATTTCTATTTCTTTGTCTTTGTCGTGCCAAACAGTTTTTGCATTTCACATGGGCCTATAAAACACTGCTGCATATGGAACATCAAAATACAGACGAGATCTTCCAGGAAAACCACAAAAAAGACATGAAATATAACTTTATATGTAAATTTATGTACCAAGCTTTTTCCTTCATCTCCAAAGTTCATATTAAACAGGCACTCCACCAGTTTTACACATCATGCTCAGTGTAGCATGCAAGGAGTTACTACTCACTGTGAAAACAGTTATCAGCTTTGATTCTTAACGGAGCATTTCAAAGTCTGAAAAAATAAAACCTTGTGAAGTCTGTCAGAGTGGTTATCCTGCCTCGGGAAGACAGAACTCACATACAGTCACAGGATACGTTGAGTTTTATCATTATTTAGCTTTAAGAAGATAAAGCAAGATAAAGTTAAATTTATGACACTTTTCACAGAAAGGCCTCTGTCTGTGTGTAAGTTTGACAATTGAAAGCTTCAGAATAAAGTCAAGATTTCGAGGCATTTATTAGAAGGATAAACAAGCAGGGATCGCTTTTGTTGAATTACAATTTCCACTCGGGTCTAGAGACTTTAGGATCAGCCTATACTATTCCAATTATTAACCATTTTAAATCTGTCTCATACTTTGTAAAAAAAAAAAAAAATCTGTTTAATTTACGGTAAAATTCCAGCAGCTGTGGTTGCAAGAACTTCACCATACATTTTTTTTTAAGTGGGTGTTTTCTACTGTAAATTTAAATCTAAATATCAGCATATTTTACAGTAAAACTTCAAAAGTTTTGTACTATTCCTTATTAATAAAAATTGTCTACTATGGTGATATGCAATTTTTAATTTTACGCCCTATTTCTCATGCAACTTCACAGTTTTTTTTACTGTAATTTCTACAGCAACCTCTTTTAATGCTGCCAACAAACTTCGTCAACAAGTTATTTTTCTTTCCTTTTTATTGCTCTTTGTCCTTGCCATATTATTTTTAAATCAACGCTTTGATTTTAAATTATTTTAATGCACCAGTTTCAAGGTTGTCCACATGAGTGTTTATGAAACAAATCCTCTCTCTAAATGAATTCCTCTGATGAGAAGCCACTTTGTTCCTGACAAGTATTTACTCCAACATTTACGAGGCCATTAAAGTCATATCAAGGCACGGAGCCGTCCTAAACAACCTCCTTCTCTTAATTTACCCGACATTATGGCACTTTTATTAGTGGTAATGGTGCAGGGAATGAAGATAGGGCCTAGTAGGGAGGTGAGGTGAAGGTTTATTAATATTATAACTGACCTGGTAATATATATAATATAATCATCTTACTGCTTGAAACATCAGGCTGCACTTTTAATATTAGTGAATTTTATCTTGTGGAACGTGAACACACCCTCCTTCTGTATCATGTCACACACTCTAAACTAGTTTCCTTGGTGAATAGCTGTGAAGGAGGTTTCTCCGACTTGTGAAGGATCCATTTTGAGCGGAGCAGAGAAGAAACGGATGGAATATCACAAAGGAAAGAACACTCTGCCTCCTCTCCTAGCCCCCTCCCTCCTTCCTTTAGTCTGAGGAGACAGTGAAGCAGCATTAGAAGAGTGTGAAAGAGGGTAAAAAGCTCAACACCTCAAGGTTCTAGACGGGAACATGGTTTTCATCACCCAGCTGATAAAAAGAACAGATTGCCTTTTTGTGAATTGTTCTCTTGAATATGATTATATATTGCAGAAATGAGAACGTCCCAGCTTCGCACAAGAGACTGGAGGTGGGAACGACTTTATGTTCAGGCTGCCTGGTAGAATTAACTTAGACCATGTGGCTTCCTCCTTCGCCTAGTGAGTTACTCCTTTTAAATACAGCCCATTCATCTTATCACTCTTCTTTTCTTCTTTTCTGCTTATGCTCATGACTCCTAATTTCCCCTCCTCCTCTCTCGTTACCTCCTCCCCATCCTTGTCCTGCGGTTACCTGGGAAACTGTTTCTGACTACTTTTCCTTCGGCAGTGAGAGAATCAGACATGTATAGTTAACTCGCTTCCTTTTGGAGATGATGTAAAGTGAAAGTACATATATCTTGGGCTGCTTTTTAATTTCTTTTTACCCTTTTATTCGATAACCCTTTGATCTAGGGTTGATTTTTTTTGCTTTTTGTTTTTGTCTGACAGAGATTGGACAGTGCCACCTCCAGTCTGCTGGAATCATCATCACTTCTGTCTGTCTTCCCTGTTACTGTGTCACTGTATGTGCTATGTTTCACACACACAGTGTCACTCTAGTTATATATTGCACAATGTGTAATCAAGTGAAATAATGTTAGAGAAGCATGTTGGGAACATCAGCTGGGCTGTGATCAGTAGTTGGGCTGTACTGTAAGACAGCTGATGGTAAAACTAATGTGTTTTATAGCAGTTTTTCACTTCCACTGCTTCAAATTCCAACTGACTGCTCTGCTCGGCTACCAGTAGAGCTGGACACTTCAAACACTGTAGCCCAGCTTGTGTTCTCGCTGCAGACCTCTGGCTGGAGAACAGCTCTCTGCACTCACAGTGAGTCAGCTGCAGCAGGAAGGAAGGAGGAACATTCAGACTGTGTTTAAAGAGCCACCTGAGAAAGAGAGTTAGAGTTTAAAGAGCTGTAGGAACTTAACTACCATCAAACACCTGTAAGCAATCCAACCCGCAATGTGCCCTATGTTTAATAGCCAATTTAGCTGTTTTTTTAATGTCTGCATAATCTCATGCATGACTACCAATTCACTGCACATCATCAACAGAAGCTTTATCGCCCTGTAGCTGGATTATTATCCAACTCTTCTAGACAAACACTGGCACCGCAGAGCAGCTTCAGCCGGATCCTTGTGTTCGTTTGCACGCCACTCACACAGTGTTTGTGTGTGTGTGTGTGTGTGTGTGTGTGTACCTGACAGGGCCCCAGTGTGTGCTATCTGAGCCCTGTCACCCCTCCCACAGTGAGGTGAAATGCTTTTCACTGCTCGCTGCTTTTTCTCTTCCATGCTCCTCGGGCCGCATGAGCATCCAGGTGGGACAGCAGGCAGAGAATATGAAACCAGTGCTGTGCGTTGTGTGCATGAACACGTGTTTTCCGGCATATGTGTGTGTGTAGCTGCATGATTTTCCACCAGCAGAGTGTATCCAAAAGCTGAGACATCGCTGTAGGCAGCTTTCTCTCCAAACACTCCCGTCACAAGGCTCTCTGCCTCCTGCTGCTGCTTTTACAGGATTAGAGATGCCACCGTCGCCTTCCTCTGTTTGTGTGGCTGCCGTCTCCACACTGAGAGTGACTGGACAAAGAAGGAGAGCAGGATATCCATGATTCATTTCACTTCACGCCACAGTGATTTCTTTTTTTTTAATTGATGCGATAGCAGCAGTAGTTTTGCTTGCAACACCTTAGCCCACCTCCAATTTTCTGTTGATGACTTTTTATGTGTCTGGTTGTCCTATTGGCTATCATTCAGTCTCAGCCACTGCCTCATTAACTCCTCCAGCATCAAGCTGCATGACTAATACACTAATATTACACTGATAACAATCCTGTTTGTGGTGGTAATTGTGTGAGGCAATTTCTATCCTTATTAGCTCATCTGTCCTGAAACTGATAAGAAATGGGGAAACCTTCCCCAGTAACTGGCTAGAATTAGTCATTAGATCAACTCATATCAGGTCTCATGGTTGTCACTCCGAGTGGATGTCATAAATATATAAGGACGTGTCTGGCAACTGGCTCTGGGTCAGATAAACAATATCTCAATGTGAGTGGAAAATAAAACAGTGCAAGCCTCATAAAAATCACTCTTAGCCAATCGCTTCAGTGGAGAAACAGTCATCAAACTCTGGTGATTATGCATTGTTTGTGTGTGTCTGCAGATATGTGTGTTTCTGTGTGGGTGTGTGTTTGTCACTGGTTCATTGGCAAATTCAGGTGATATAAACGGTCATTTAAGGACAGTCACTCACTAAATAAAAGTCCCCACAGGGTAAACCATTTAACAGAGATGAACACACAGCAGTAAGAACCTATACATTAAAGTTGCAGCCTTAAAAAGAAACAGAAAGATGCTAAAAATCAAAGACCTTGCAGATGGAGCTGATGATGATGAGTAATACCCCCTTTTATATAACCCATAGTCTACTGAATCATTAGTTCCTATAGCGCCGTTTCATGCCGGGACATTTACGGCTCTATAACATCTCTCCTCCACTATGAATGCGCCCGAAGCGGGATATCGGGATCAAATGATCCCACCAATTTTCCGCTTCCAGTGGTAGTCACAGAGGCGGGAAATTGTTGGGACTGATGGAATGGGACCACTATGAAGGGCCGTCGGGGGGAAGTGGGATATTTGACGTCTAACACGCCTCCCACTGGCTCCGACTGTCATCCAATCACTGTTCACTGCAGCTGCCAGCGCTAACACAGCATCCGCCGCATGTTGGAAACAAACCAGCATGCTAACTGTACACATGGTGTCCACCGCTGATCGTAAACAAACCGGTATCGCTAACTGTGCACAGAGTGAGTGTCCGGTGCTTGTTGTAAACAAACGGAGGTCTCTAAGTGAACCATGCTGCTGCAGCACATACACACTGTACCGCTACAGAGCTAACTGTTAGCCTGTTAGCACAAACACATTGTACTGCTACAGAGCTAACTGTTAGCCTGTTAGCACATACACACTGCACTGCTACAGAGCTAACTGTTAGCCTGTTAGCACATACACACTGTACTGCTACAGAGCTAACTGTTAGCCTGTTAGCACTGTGCTACTATGCAGCACTGCTGCTGCTCTGTCACACATCGCTTCTTCAGTCTCCTTGTGGACCGATCATGAATGAACTTAACTTAATTCACATCAGCATTATGATGAAGATGTTTTGGCATTCTTTTAATCTGTTTGTTGCAAATAAACCATTTTATATCGGATATGGGATGATATTACGGTTGTATTTATTGAGACATGGCATCGTTTGGTGTCCAAACGTATCATGTACTTTTGCAACAGGAACAAAGTAGTAATGGTGGTTATTTTGGCCATAGTTGATGAGGAAAATATATAAATATATGGCAGCGTTACACTGGTGTGTCTTCCAAAAGTAACAAATAACCATAAATGCCAAAATCCAAAATTTGCTTTGTGTCTGGTGTGACACACTATTAGAGAGCACAGTAGGTTGAAAGTTTACTATTTCAGCACAGTTTCTATCAAGCAATAAAGCATATAGTACACACACACACACACTCACACTCACACTCACACACACACACACACACACACACACCACAGATTGCCTCCAATAGGACGGAAACATTCTGTATGTCCACTTGAACACTGGGGTGGTAAATATTAAAATCAAATTGTCCTCTAACAAAATTGCTCTTGTGTATTTATAATGTCCTGGAGTGGCTGCAAATCACACACACACACACACACACACGCTGCTCCATCATTCATTGAGATAAGCAGTAGAGCTTATCATGGAGGAGCAGTAACCTGCCTGCTCTCTAACAGGAGACAATAATGACATTCACAGAGCAGACACCAACACACAGATGTGCCCTTCACTGTGAACACAATAAGGAGGCATACAGTAGTCACACATGTCCATGCATTAACATAAACATCATTCCCTCACACAGCCACGATGCATCTCCTGTCCAAAATCATATTCCTGTTCATGGTTTATCCAAATTAGGGCAGCAAACGTTCCAAGAATTGTCTTTATTGGCTCCAGCCCTCCTCTGGTCAATGTCACCATTGCAATATTCTATACAATGTAGCAATTACACCACACAATATACAATATATCCACTACTGGGATGAGAGAGTATGAGCCACTGACACACTGCAGGTGTTGGCACAGTGCCGTCATCATAATGAAGAGAGGTGGTGAAGGTGAGATGGTTGCAGTGAGTTCAGAATTAAAGGGCCATTGCAGGCTTTTGCATAAATCCCCTTTTTATACACTCGCAACACTGTTTCAGCCTTGAGCAATAAATTGTGTGTGTGCGGTCCTTCTACCCATAAACCTGCATAAATCTGAATGCCACCGGCAGCACTTCTAAATATTAAAGGGATCATTTTGAGGCTTCTGTATTGAACTTGTATCACTGTATACTGATCGGCTCCTATTTGCAAAAGCCGATTTTCAGAACTTGTGCTGCACGAATAATCATACATCAGGGCCTCGTGCTGAAATGGCAGCAGCGTATAAAACGAATGTCAGATCATAAAATAGATGTAGTACATCATCACATATAAATTCTTCCCAGATTCTGACCACTCCAGAGGCTTCTCCATCCTCCTGCCTCGAAAGAGCCTCGAAAGTAGACTTTTTCTCTGCTAAATCTAACTCAAACTGCATGCTTTTATTCTGCTCAATAATGCAACATTTTAATTATCATTTTCACAGCAGATTTGTAAGTGACCTCGTGTATAGTATTATGCATGGCATTACAGCCTTCTCATATTTTTCAGCATCAGATTAGCCTTGAACCAAATGATTTAATTCAACATCTGCAGTCACGCTGGTCGAAATACCTATAATGCTTATCAGACAAATCAACAGCGAGACATTTATTATTCATTCACAGCAACTCCTCAGTAATTGGATTTACCAATGTGCAGTTGTGCACGTGCCACCTCCAGTGTAGCACATAACACACACACACACACACACACACACACACACATAACACACACACTAATTCTCACATTGAACTGTGTTGGCTGGTGTGGTTGTTATCCAGAGCGCTGAGCTCCCAGTTGAAGACTCTGAAACATGGCCGAGGCTCTGCTGGAGCTCTGTTAGTGCATGTGTGTGTGTGCAGGCACGTGTTAGTGTGTGTGTGTGTGTGTGTGTGTGTGTGTGTGTGTCACCACCTGTGAGTTGTTGAGTGGAGAGAAGTCGTACTGGGAGTGAGATGGCTTTTCAGCGGCTCGTCGTGGCCCATTGAACATCCTCGGCCAGCTCATCCTCCTCTCTACTTCTATCCTTTTTTGTTTAGCTCTCCTCCATTTACCCCCTCTAAACCTTTTCCTTACAGTCTCTCTATGTCCATCCTTAACTTTTATATTTTACATCCTCTTTTCTCTCCATTGTCCCTCCCTACAGTACCTCTATGATACCTCTTTGTATTCTTTTTTCCTCTTTGCTTCCTCTGCACTTCCATTATGCTCCAGCGTCTCTTTGTGCCTTCCCTCCTCTCCTCTTAGACGCCACAATCTCCTTCTTTGTACAGCTCCCTGTACTCCTTTTTTTCTTTAGTGAATTCTGCCTCAATCCCTTTTTCTTTTTCTTGTTCTTTCTGTTTTGCATTCTGTTTCTTTTCTTCTCTCCATCCAAACTTGTGATCATTCATTCCCTTATCTTTCCCCTTTTTTCACCTTTACCTGTGAGAGAATCAGTGTTGTGATACAATCCTTCACCAGCCAACATTGGGCTCCTGAAGTGCACAAAGTCATTAGATAGAAGAAAAACATTCTATTTACTTAGTTTTTTCAGATTTTTTAATTCATATTTGCAGTGAAAAGGGGATTCATAAAATGCGCAGCACCAGCGTAAATTACATTAACTTCAGGAACCTCACACAGCTAGACACAAATTATGCAACAAGTTCTCCAACATAAACAGCAAAAGAGGTTGCTGCTCCTGTTTCATGTCACATATGTAGGTACAACACTGCGTTCTAAAATAGCACACACTTGCTGTCCGCAGTTGTAAAAAAGGCTTCAGTTTCTATGGATTGATGTTGTCGAACCACTGACCTTAGGCTTAGGGGAAAAAAAATCCTGTTAAGGCGTTAATTGAGACAGTTCAAACAGTAAGTAAATGTATGTAAATGCCGTAAGTGAAGTAATTACAAAGGTAACCTGACTGCCGCAAGTTACGGAAAAAACTTGATTCTCGTAACTTAAGTTAAAAATGGTTTACTTTTGTTTTCACACGGGATGCAAACCCTGGACCCGTCCTCCACCCTGGCCCTGGGATTCACTCTTTAAACTTCACTTGGCTGTCAATCACGACTATGTCAGCAAGATGGCGGTGGCCACATTACAGCGGATGGTGAAATACGGAGACATCGCTCGTTTTCCACTGCCTGTACACACATTACCTATATTGATGTTTTTGACGAGAGAACAGGCTGAATTTTTAAAATATGTCTGAAAGTAACCATTTCATAAATAGGGTCAAAATGTGGTTGTGAAACAATGGATCATTCCATTCAGGCTATATGAAGGTGCAGAATATCTAATTCTACAAAAACCAAAGAATACATTTCTTAATCAGAGCACCTGCTAGAATGTAGCACTGAGCATGTTTTTAAGTTCATAAACGATTCTTTCATGGATTACTACAGAGGCTGTTTCATAACCAACATTTAATAACCACTAGTTGCTTTAATCTCAGCCAGGAAGTCCTTTCTGCCAAAGTTTGAAAAACCCATTGACCACTGATATCCCAGGTAACAGCATCTTCCTTCAACGTGTCTTTTTTGCTGCAAAATCAGCACCAAGTGGTTAGCAGCCTTGTGGGCTTCACCTCTAAGGCAGATCCAGGCTGGCCTACATTACTGGTGAAGGTTTTTGGGGCTGTATGTGTGGAAGCAAATTATAGCCATTAAGTATTTAAATCTAAGCAAGTAAGCAGTCTACTCACTTTCTTACTTCTGCTGTTTTATTTCTCCTCCAGTCTCTATTCCCTCTCTGCTGTGTCTGATCTCCCTCAGCATCCTCTGAGTGTCTGGTGGCCTCGTGGCTTTAATCTCTTTCTGCCCTCAACATCAGTCAATCAGCAGCAACCCAACCTGCCACCTGTCTCCATCCCTGCTGCACGGTGTAACACTTTCTCCTCACTGCTCCTTCATCTCCTCCTCTCTCACCCTGTCCTCACAAAATGTCTGCCCCAACTCTGCTGTCCTACTTCCCAATTCTCTATTCCTCCCTCACATATTAAGGGCACAAGAAAGGCAAACAGTTCTTATCCTCTTTCTGATTGCTACCTTTTGAATGGTGTCTCTTCTGTTAATGAAAATGTCTGCCTGGTGTGTGTGTGTGTGAGTGTGTGTGGGAGGAGGTTCTGGTAATGTGTTTGACCTTTAAATAGCCCTGTCTGTCTTCCAACCTATCTGATTTGTTCAAAGATAAACACTGAGAATAGATGTGTGTATTTGCCGACTGCTTCATCTAGAATACATTATTAATAGTTTGAATTAGCCGCAAGATTGGAAAATGATCTATTTCACATAAACTAGGCTAATGTAATGTGAAGTGGAGGAAGGGTAGAAAATAAAAAGCTATCTGTCAGGGAACCAGGAGCAGAGTTGTTTAGGGTGAAGAGAATGATGGAAGAAAGAGGAATGGGGGTCGGACAGGCAGACAGGTGGAGACGGAGAGGTGTGGTGATGGGCAGAGGGCAATCTGAAGAATCAGAGACAAAGGGAGAGGGATGAGGAGGGAGGAAGAGATTGGTGTTTTAAGGAGATTAGCTCTCAGATAATGTGGGTGAGATAGAGAGCAGGAGAGGGGGAGTGATGAAGGGAGGAGAGAGAGGAGCGTAAAGGCTCCCAGCGTTTGTTTTTAGCCGTCTGATTGACGAGGCTGCTGGCTGTAAGGTCCACGGAGCAGGATTCAGGTTACTGATCAATGGGATGTCACCCTCAGAGTAAAAACACAGCATGCTCCATAAAACCACAGTCAGGTTATTAGTGGCTCTCTGTTTACACTCACACACCTGACAGAAACACCTTCATATCTGATAATTATATCAGAACTAACTGTATGATGCAGAATGTGTGTTTAGACAAAAATAAGTCATTGTTCTTTATTTCTATGGATTGATTGCTGCCTTTAATTGTGGTGTTTTTGCACCGGTGCAGGTATGTTGTAGTTGTGGTTGGGTTGACTTGTTTACGAGGCGCCATAACACAGATTTATATTAAGGGATAAAGGAAAAGCGATGCAGGGATGAGGACGAGGAGGGTGCAGCAGAGATGGATGGAGAGATGGAGCGGAGGACGAGAGGCTCAGTCATCACTTTCAAACATTACTAAACTCAATACTGACTGTATGGAGTGACCTCTGACATCAATACAGCTGCAGATCAACAAATGTAGATTTCAGCCAGTGCCAGCTTTTCATACTCTGATTCTGAGAGGAATAAATGTATCTCCAGAAAAATCCATTTTACTACCACTCCCCTCGCTGCTTATCGCCAGCAGTGTTTTTTCTTTTTTAGCTTTTCTTGGCAGAGCAGTGAGATGTGGTCCTTGTTCAGGGTGACTGGTCACATCCAGCCACAGCTCAACAACATGAAGTAAAAGTATTAATGACTACTTTAACACACACAGGCTGTTGCCCTTTCTTTATGGGCAATAAGGGATTGAACCTCTTAACTGCATGTTTAAGGGGAGACATTAATGGTGAATAGGGTATTTTTTAACAGATAGATATCATCATGACACTTCCACAGTTTATTTACATTAAGATAATATTTTTTCTGTATTACAAGTTTTCTGAAATGTGTGTATGTTTACATATGCAAATGAGCTGTGAACTCATTTAATATGCACTAGTTCGATATATTTCCACAACATGAATCTCAACAATGGATAAAGAAAATTTCAAAGTTCCTTTTTTATTTTGTTGATATATTAGATTTTTTTTAAATGGCTGAAGGAAATTCTGTTATTTCCTTTATTTATTTTATTAATCAGAAAATACTGTCAAAAGACATTTTAAAAAACTTTATTTCGTCATGTTTTTAGGAATAAAATGTTCTATAAGTGAAAGTATGAATGATTTATAGACAACCCCCTCTGTAAAAACCTTCAGAATAGGAATAAAATTGGAAAGTTTGGTGTCTGTAAGTGAAGCTGAAGTTGAGATTTATGAGAAAAAACTAATTTTGAGAAAACAGCCTCTAAAGATTTCATACATTCTTAATGGAAATGACTAAATATTAAATCTAATTCATAACACCAGCAATATAAAATATCTAAAACATAATATTGTGCAAGAGAGTGGGAGCTTCTAGAGATTCCTGTGATGACGAGGTTTAGACTCCACGCTGCAATAGAATGCTACATTTAAATTAATTTAGGAGAAATCTACAAAATACAGTAAAATATACATTGAAATGTTTGACATGTTTTGGGAGAAAAACAGCTGAAAACCTGAGAATTGACCAATGCATGAAAAAATGTTTTTGTCTCGTCTTAAAACACACTTGACCTCTCTTCTCTGTCTTCTCTCTCTTTTAACTTTGACTTGTTCTCCAGCTCTGTTCTCTTCTCCCTCGTTCCCTCCCTTCATCCTGTCCGTCTCTCCTCATCCTTCAGTTATCTTGGTCTTGCTTTTGAGTGTTGCTATAGTTACTGATCTGAGAGAAAAGGCTAGTGGTGTGGAGCAGCAGGGGGCCGAGAGAGTGAGAGATTTAAATGAAAGTCAGGGTTAGGAGCTGCTGTAGTACCAAGATAAACGTGCACAATAAAACACACAAACACTTTGCACACATAGAGGACATTAAGTCAGAACTAAAGCTCTGGGAGGAATGTGTGGAAGAAGTTTTAGAGGTGAAGCAGCCTACAGTGGTGAACATTATACTGTATGTATGGCTCTGTGTGTGTGGGCGGATGAGGAGGAAAGCTTTATTTTGCTGATTCTCTTGTTTTTGCAATTGAATTATTCATCTGGGCAGCAAAACTCTTTCATCCCTCTCTCCGTTCCTCCTCTCTCTCTCTCTTCTGCCCTTTCAGTTTGACTAAACACAACACTTCTTCATGTCCACTCCTCCTCCTGTCCATCTCTCCTCCTCACTCTCTCGTCTTTACATATTCTTTTTATCCTCTCCTTGTCCAGTTCTGCTCCTCTATCTGACCCTTTCACTTCCTCATTTCTTTAACCTCTTTCTCTTGCTCACCATACTCTTCTCTCTTTAATTTAGATTTTCATCATTCTTTCATTCTGTCTGTCTCGCTCAGACTCACTTTCATTTTATTTCTTTTGATGACAATCTCTCTTTTTCACTTCCCCATCTTTGTCTCACCCGGTCTCTGTCTCTCTGCGTCTCCCTGACTCCCTGACTCACGCTCCTCGTCTATTAGTATTCCCTCAGGGTGGCTAGACTCCACAATGTGTCATGTGTCACCTCACCAAAAGGCAAACAATGAAAAACGAAATGTCTGGAGAAACCCGGCGGTGCTGCTGCATGTAAGAAAAGGAAGTGGGGGAGAAATAAGAAGAGGAAGAAGATGAGAAAAAAGAGCCAGACAAAGAGACAGAGCTTTGTGTTTGAGCGGCTCAGACGAGTTTGGTCATCCATATGTATGGAGACAGACAGACGGCTGACCTGGACGTGCTGACGGCACGAGGAGAGTGAATAATGCTCGTTTCCTCCTGCTGAGCTCTTATTGTATGCGTCAACATGTTCAGGTGTGTTTTTGCAGTTCGTGGTCGTGACTTCCTGTTAATGATTTCAGATCATTTCATTTCATTTCACCTTTATTTATTCAGGGAGGGCCAACTGAGAGCAAGCTCTCATTTCCAATGGCGCCCTGATTACAGTACAATACAATTTAACACATTACACTACATATCCATAATAATATATAATCAACAGAAGCACAATAAATTCAATGAGCACATGCAGAAATCATAAGATTAATAAGAATGTCTTTAAAATGATTAAAAGGAATCAGTGTATCCAACTGAAGCTGTGACAGTAAATTATTCCATTTAAAAGGAGCCAAATAGATGGCATAAGTTTTGCCAGTCTGTTTTCTTCACAATGTAAAAGTTTGTATTTAATTGTTAAAGGATCGATCTGTATTTTATACAACTATTACATATAGTTGAAATGTTTGACTTATTCATGAAAACAACATTTCTGTGTTTTTCATGTGATTGATTTTTTTTTTTTAAACAGACATAAATTATTTAAAGCACATACCACCCTGATTCCAAAAAAGTTTTAGATTTGCATATCCTTTGTTACATGAAAACACAGTATATTTTGTATTCAAACTGATAAACTAAATCAATAGCTCATCCCATGTTACCTTAAATTCTTGAATAAAATTTTCTAGCTTGCCTCCAAGGTGAAAGAAGAATCAAAAACTCAGAAAATCCTTGAAGGATTTAAATAAATGTGGCCGTCTTGCACAGTCCAGATGAGTAGCACACCTGCTTCAGACGATTTTCACATCATGCATGTGTTCATGAAGTGGGAGCCAGCGAATAGATAAAACACCCACAAGTTTGCAAACATATATAGTCTTAGTGTTGTTAAGCATGCTCCCCATTTACTTCAATTTACTTCACTTCATGGATTTTCTGGATCATTAATTGAAGCCCTGAGTTGTCGTACATGTTCTCTGCATGTGAATGATCACATGTTTTCTTCTTATTCCTGCTCTCTGTCTGTGTGTATATATATATATATATATATATATATGTGTATATCGGTACTCAGTGGACTGTCAGACCCAGTTCTGTCATTCCAGCAGCGTGACCCTACAGAATGAGCAGGTGCACTAATGGTGAGCGTTTCCTCTGCATTCCTTTTCTACGCTGCTGTTAGCTAAACAATAGCTGGCAGGTATAGCCCTGAACAGTCCTGTCATCTCGCAGGCTATTCATGAAAAGCACAAGCAGCCATGAATATGAAATGCATGTATTATTCACTGTGACTGTGATCTAGTCCTGTATCTGATTTGAACCTTATGCCTGTCTCTCTCCACTAAAACACCGGTGGCAGGCCCACTCCTTTTTCATTTGCTGCAGAAATATATTCTGTGTGCTCCTGGAGGAGCTCCTAACTCTTTACTCACGTATACATTACAGGGATGCACATACACACTGGAGGGTGGAGCAGTCAGCAACCGTCCATCTTCAAACTCTCCAAATCAAGCATGCACTCAAGGTCTTTTCTTCCTCACGCACCTCACCACACAGGAGGAGTACGTCACAGCGTGATATAGAGTGAGTGTGTCAGAGAGAGAGGGATGATGAAAGGGTGAGATAAAGAGAGAACATAAAGGAAGAACATCGTCACACACCTTCTTTCCTGAGGCCAGAGATCGCTCCGTCCTTCTCTGAGGCACTAAAGACACACACACACACACACACACACCAGTGAGCTCCTCTCACATATCACACCCACACAGCGTGTCTGTCCCCAGTTTATATAAGGCTTTCAGCATTAACATTGTTGTAATGTCATAATGTGATGTATCTGAGTTATCATGACTGGAAAAGCCCCCCACCACACACACACACACACACACACACACACACACACACACACACGCTGACCTTCAGTGGGTACCTTGGTCGACAGGTGGTGGTGCCACTGCCTGTTGCTAAGCAATTACCAAGTCCATTACCCCTGCAACATGCCCGTAATGTGTGTTTTTCTCCCTCTGTGTGTGTTTGTGTGCTCACTTGGTTACGTGTGTGTGTGTGTGTGAGTGTGTGTGTGTGTGAGAGAGAGAGAGAGAGAGAGAGAGAGAGAGAGAGAGCTTTCATTAAAGCAGGTACTGTTCAGTGAATAAAAAGCTTTCCGTGTTTCTGGCTGAGAGCCACTGCCTCCTGTTGGCTGACCCTCTTTACCCTGAGAAAGCATTTTTTGCTATGTTTTTTTAACACAATCTTCAATTATATATAACACAATTTTCCCTTTATGCCTTTTGGGTAGATCGGAGAGCTAGTGGATATCTAAGAAAAAAAGTGAAAATCTACACAAGGAGCATTTGAGATAGATTACTAAACCACCTTGAGGAGTGGGAGGAGTTATTATCAGTTATTAAACAGTTCCAGGTGTATTAATGTGTCTCTGGACTGGACCGGGACTTCCCCTTATTTGCATGTAGCCTCGGAACCAAGACAGATTGAAATCAAAGTTGTGATCTGGCCAATGGAGACACATGTACACTATATAGGTCAGGTGAAGGAAAAATGTATGATATGGAATAATGGGATCAAATAATGTTAAAAACCCCTTTTTGACCAATGCAAACCTAGTTTTAATACAGTTTGCAGTTGGTTCAACTTGCTAACCTTCTCAGCATCTGTTTGTTTTTCCACAGGCTAGCGAGCATTACATCACTGTATATGTCTCTCCATAAGCATGTTCATAACATGGAGGACTTCATCGTAGCTTCACAGATGTTGCTCCTGGCTTTGTGGGCCTACATCGGCATCCAAACACAACTGGTACAACACTTTAGTGCTGCTCTTCCTGAATGTTGTAAGCTAACGCTAGCATGCTAGCAATAACATGCAGTTAAACAAATTAAATAAAATGAATAATTCACGTTATAGTAGTCTTGTTGGTCCCAATAATCTTTCCCTCAGTCTCTGACGTAACTGGTTCGTGGTTTGAGACCAGCAAAGAGTTGATGATGCTGCACTGGAACTGTTGTTTCTGGCTGAGAGACGCTTGTTTGGCTGTAGAAAACACAAACAACTGGTTTAATATTAGGCACATGCTCCAAAACCAGCCCTCCCTCCAACTGCCTTGGTGGGAAAGTGGCAATAGTAAGGTGTTCCAGCTCTACTTGAAGGATGACTACCATTCTCTGGAAAGATATGAGCTCATTTGTTGTTTTATGATAATGGAGAGCAGTGTCTGTTTTAAACTCCCAGAGGTGTTTAACAGGGTTGAGATCCAGGAACTGCATAACAAAACATATGACTCACATCATTTTCATGCTCATTGAACCATTCAGTGACTTCTTGTGGAAAAGAGCGCTCCCATAATGTTTTACCATTGGATAGGAGTACCAGGAGTACCAGGAGTAACAGGAGTACCAGGAGTACCAGGAGTACCAGGAGTAACAGGAGTAACAGGAGTAGCAGGAGTAATGCATTGCTCCCATGCTTCCTGCATGCTGGTTTTACAGTGATCCCCTTGGAGCTCTTTCATTCGTCCACAATGTTTTCTTCATATATATTTCTATGATATTTTAAGAATATTTTATGGTATGTCAGGGCGGCAGAATTAAGAAGAGAGATTTATTGCTCTGTTCCTGCATCTCTCTCCAGAGTGTATTACTTCATTGTGTGTGTGTGTGTGTGTGTGTGTGTTGTCATGTTGACACCTCCAGCCTGATATACTGGCGGCTAAATGCAGCAGCGTGTGTTCGCTGTAAATAACCAGCGAGCTATTAGAAACGTTGGACAACTGTAGCTGGCAGAGTCCGCTACATGCTCAGGAACACGGATGAATGTGAGAACCTTTTGGTCCTGTTCGTTCTCTCTCAGGTTCAGATGGTGAGATGGACAGATGCAGGCTGTTAAACACCTCCTGCTCCTCCTCCTCCACTCAGCAGGAGCAGAGTGGATTTGGTTTGATAGCCACTTGGAGTCAGATTCCTCCCCTAACAGTCAGGCCTATTGCGGGAACTCTCTTTTGCCCCTAATGCAGAAATGATTGGTGCTCCGATGAGATTACTTCTCCCCAGTATTCTATTAAAATCACTCCTCTAAAAAAAATAATAATAAAAGATTTGAGCCAAAAGGCAGCACTTATCCTGGTTCACTGCTGCCTCCTCACTCTGCTTTCATGTTCATTTCAGCTCCATTCAGTGTGTAGAGAGAAGGTAGTTAAAGATGACCTTCACCTGATCCCACACAGGCTCACTCAGAGTGATTATAGGCACAAATTATAGCATGCATGCACATCAAGGAAAGGTGTAAAAAACAACCATTTACTAACCAAACATAGTTATTTCAAGTAATTATGTTTGTATTGGGTAACAATTATGCACTGTGCTGGGTGGTAAAGTGTTATAATTGTAATATTCATAGTAATTATCAAGGTAAGGCAAGGTTCTAAACAGCTGGTTGGTATTTTATTACAAGCCTCTCTACCTTCACTTTGTTTCCTTCTGGGTTTTTATGTCATTGTTCCTTTATTTCACACACAAATACACTTTTTACAAAGCGCTCCTCTTGTCTGCAAAAAAAGGGTTCAGATATAAGATCTTGAACACGGCCAGGCTAGCTGTTTCCCTTTGTTTCCAGTCTTTGTGCTAAGCTAAGCTTACCAGCTTTAGAACCGGCTAAGGCAAATTAGCATTTTTCCCAAAATATTAAACAATTTCTCTAGTTTTTGCGATGTTTTTTTCTGTTTGGTTTGTCTATTCGTGAATTTGTTTGTATACAGAAAAACTACTGGTCCAATTTTGGTGAAACTTGGTAGAAGGGTGTAGCATGAGCAAAGTAAGGACCTTAAATTAATTAAATGTTGAAGTGGATCCAAATCACGGGGCGGATACAGTCATTATTCTTTAACTTTCACTGACACCGCAAGGTGGGGCAGCAAAATCAAACATGTTTCACAATCATATTTCAAGGCTCTGTAGCCAATCTGTAGGTATTGATGTTACCACTCTTGGTTGTCTTTTAGTGTGTGTGTGTGTGTGTGTGTGTGTGTGTTGGGCGCTTTACTTTTCTTCTTTCTCTGCATTAGAGTCTTTTCACACTGTTCCAACACCTCTGTCTTTCAAAACATCACCACTCCTCTTTATTATCACCTGCTTCTCTTTCTCCTTTTTTCACATACACTCTCTCTCTCTCTCTCTCTCTCTCTCTCTCTCTCTCTCTCTCTCTCTCTCTCTCTCTCTCTCTCTCTCTCTCTCTCTCCAGTGGTAGGGGAAAGGTGATTTATAGTGTATGGCTGTTGGCTCTAAATGGGATGTTTTATTCAGTGGTGGGAGGAAGTGACTGCCTTTTCTAGCGCTCTCCAGAGCCTTGCATTAAAACGCATAACACAAGCACATGCATGCACACACACACACACACACATACACACAATCTAAAAGGATGATTTACAGACACACACTGACGTTTCTTTGAACATACAGAAACAGTATTAGACAAGGAGAGTCTGACTGACGGAGATGGACAGAATGACAGGCACGCAGGCAACTGACAAAGAGTTAACACGGAACGAAGAATAATGGCAACTTCTGTCGTAACTCTAGTTGTGTGTGTGTGTGTGTGTGTGTGTGTGTGTGTGTGTGTGTGTGTGTGTGTGTGTGTGTGTGTGTGTGTGTGTTTAAAGTCAAGGTCACCCCAGTGGGCTGTTTCTCTCCCTGTTGTCAGCTCACTTGCTGACAGCTCCACACACCAGCAGCAGAAATGGAAATTTGTCTGTCCGTCTGACTGTTCCTGCGCCTGTCTTCCTTTTTATTTGTATTTGCATGTGTATCCAAATGTGTCGGTTCAAGTGAGTTAAAATGCGAGCTTGTGGCTGTGCATGTTTGTGCAAATCAGCATTGTTTGTTTGTGTGTGTGTGTGTGAGACGCTGGTGTGAATAATGCAGTGAGAATAACAGTGTGAATATTCATTAGCTGTGTAGCAGTGACAGTTACCCATGTACCTGCCACTCAGAGTCTCAGGTGGTACAGTTTGGTGAATACTACACATATACTATTCTGCATTGGAATTTTTGTACTTTTTTATATTTTTCACACTGTGCATTCATGTTTGCGCAAGTGTGTTTTATATGAATGCAGGGTGTTTGCTGGAGGGTTGGGGATCTACTGATTTATTTATTGCATCTGTCCCTAAGAGTCATCATGTAGGCAGGACTGGCTCCTCTGTGTGTTTATGACCTGGTGGCTGAGCTCCCAAACTCTCCTTTGATTCCTGCAGGCAGAGACAGGAGCGCTAAACATGACTTATTCCTCACGTCCCCTACCGTTGGACACTAATTGAACCCGTGTGTGTGTTTGTATGTGCACTCCTGTGTGTGTGCCTGTACACATATATCCCCAGAACTAATTTCAACTTCATTCTCCCTCTGCTATCCGGAGCAAAGACGAGTCACGCAGCAGCTCAGCGTGGAGCCGTAAACACGGCAGGTGAAATGGGGCTCGGAGAGCACATGACTCCCCGAGAATATTCACATAGTTTTCATTTTCCACTAGATTGGCCCTGGTAGATGGCCACTTGCTAACAAAAGAGATGGGGAGACGGGAAAAATAGAAAATGAAGGGAGCCGTACTGTATTTGTGGTTAACATCACCATCCTAAGCAGATGGTTTACAAAAAGAATGTCAATATGTTTCCTCTGCCATCATGCATGTGGGATGTAACCTGTTTAAATCAAATCAAATCAACTTTATTTATAGAGCCCTTTAAGACAGCGTTAGCTGATACAAAATGCTGTACATGGCAGGACAGACCAACAATAAAAACAATAAGAACAAAGAACAAGCAAAAACAACTAAAACAAAGCGAGTCTCATGCTGGGTAAAACAAAAACAGTAAATAAAAGTGGGTTTTAAAATTAATCTCAATTTTAAAATGAATCTTAATTTTAAAAAACCACAAAGAACAAATAAAAACAAAAAATAAAACAGAGCAAAGGCTAATGTTGAGTTAAAAGCCAGTGAATAAAAATGGGTTTTAAGATTCCTTTTAAAAGCAGACAGTGAGGAGGCCTGCCTGATGTGCAAAGGTAAATTGTTCCAAAGGTTGGGAGCAGCGACAGAGAAAGCCCATATCTGCATATCTCTCATCTGAATTGCTTGTTTGTACATTACAGCATCATAATGTATTTACTAATATGCTGCCTGGTGTGCTCATGTTTCCCTTGAAGGGCGCCATAACCCAGAATGACACGTCCTGGAATGAGTTGTAAAATTGTCATGGTTAAAAAACAGACAAGGATTTCATGGTTTTCTGAAATAATGGTGAGAAGGACAGAGCGTCATGAAGAAAGAGGATAAAATGAGTGGATGGGCTGAGGAGAGGGGACGGAGGAGAGATAATTGGATGTCAGGAACGTAGAGGTATGGGAGCTTTGGCTTCCTCTCTAAACTCTAAAGTTGACCTCTGCTGGAGGAAAAATAAAACATTTTTTTTTTTAGTTTTGTGTGTTTCCCTCCCTGTTTTCCATACGTCCTCTATAACCTTCTAGCTTCCCTGTAGCCCAGCAGCTAGAGCATGTTTCTATGGACATGCTCATTAGATTGTGTATGTTTTTCCAGGATTATTTTACAGCTTCTCCTGTAGATTAATCTAGTTCCAGTGTAGCCGTAGGCTGGGATAGCAAAGAGACGTTCTACTATTAAAGCTACTAGCAGCTACTATTATTAGCCCAGCAATCACAGCTCTCTCATTATTACTCAATAGGGTGGAGGCACGCCACTCATCATCTCTCATCATCTGTACCGCCTCCGGCAATAACACACACACACACACACACACACACACACACACACACACACACACACACACACACATTCTTGTACTTCTATCTTTGTGAGGACCCTCATTGGAATAGTGAATTTCCTTGCAAGGTTATAATAGTTTTGAATTTTTCATTAGTTTTAGTTTTAATTTTGTTGTGAATTTTTGTTTTCAAATTCAGTTAGTTTTAATGAGTTTTCAGAGTGAGTTTGCAAGTTTTAGTTTAGTATTTTTTGAAATGCTTTAGTTTTATTTTAAGTTTTTATTAGTTGTAGTTTTTTATAATGGGGTATTTGTTGGGTGGGAGATTAAAAGAGGTCACAGTAAATTTTGCCTTTATTTCCTTTGTCTGATCCATCTTCATTATGTATGAAAAAAAGTTGACAAAGACGAAAACGAAGGATATTTTCACTATAATTTTAGTTAGTTTTGTAACCACACAATACAGTTTCAGTTAATTATCATTATCATGTAACCTTTAACCCTTAAAAAAAAGTCTGAAATCTCAAAAAAGCCTTTAAAGAAGTGAGGACCGGCCGAAATGTCCTCACTTTGCAAAAATGTCCTCACTCTGTTGGTTAAAAACGTGTTCCGGTCCTCACTATGTAGGAAGTACAAGAACACACACTCACACACACACACACACACACACACACACGTTAAGTGGCTTATCAGCACTTATTGTATCTGATGTGTAGTGTTGTTATAAAGTAAAATAAGGGGATATGAGAGGAGGATCGATAGTAACTGTAACACTAGTATCAATGCTGATAAAGCTCCCTCGGCAGTGAAAATTCATTTATGTGTCTCAGATTCTCTGACGGATGCTCTTATTGTCCTCTGGGGTAATAAACATCTGCTGTGAGAGAAAATGTCTCGGGATTAGTGATGATGATTAAAAAAAGGATATGTGTTATACAACACCTGGGGAAAAAATTAAAATAGGTGGTTGCTAAGCATTGTTTTATGTTGCTAAGCATTTTTTATTATTCTTTTACAAAATTTAATTTTCAAAAGTAATTATTCTAAGCACACTTTCTTGAAAACTGAATAAAAGACGTTGGTCTGCACACATAAACACTGTTTATTGCACTGAAAATTATTTTTTCAAGCAAAAATTACAGAAAAATGCTCTTTTCAGCCCCCCAAATATGGACATCTCCAGGTTTTTCTCTGTTTTATGTCTTGTTAAACTGGATGTCTTTGGGATTTGGACTGACACAACAACACATTTAAAAACATCACATCGGACATTTCTTTTAATATCAAATCCCATTTCAGATGCTTAAACACCCAAACATTTTTTTATTATTGAACATCAAGTTTCTCATGTTGTTTCCTTTTATTTGCCAACCCAACAGTAATCGTGGGATGTTTCTTTTTTTGTACTAGTAGCAATTTTTGTTTAATCTTTTTTTTTTGTTGTTTTTAAGCTGAAGTAAAATGTAATGATAAAGAGAATGACATCATCCTGATCATCCTCATCTGATCAGACTTCCTCCACCTTTAGTGTCATGTTATCACCTGCAGGATTTAGATGGCAACACATTTTAGATTAAAAACACACAAAAAAAAACAGACTTAAGATCTTTGACTCTGTTTCTCTGAACTACTGAGATAAATCCAGGCCGAGATAATGAGAAAAGGAGTCGGGAGGAACGAGGAGCCGGCTCGCCTCCTCCCTGCTCCCTCCGTCATGCCGTGTGTGTTGTGGGTGTGTTGGACAGGCGGAATAGCTTGTTTATGGGTAGATTAATTGCTTTTATGGCCTTGTTTCTCCTGTGAATGGTGCTGGGTGTTTTAATGAACACCCACACTGCCTGGCTGGCCCGCCGTGCCGTTCCTGCTGCTGCTTTTTAGAGCGTAGCCAAGCTTTAGCTAGAGCCGCCGCAGCTAATGCCTAATGCTCACTGCACGGCCCTCACAGGTGACTGGTTTTACTGGTGTGTGTGCGGCTGTGCCCTTCTAAGAGGCCCAGCTCAGGTGGGTGGCTCCATCGGAGGCCCGCCGGGCCGAGGGCGACCAGCCGCTAACTGGAGCGTGACTTTAATCATTTCCTGCTGAGCCGAGGAGAGCTAAGCCAGGCTCTCTGCAGTGTTACGCTACGGTCAGACACAAAGATTCTTCAAAAGACTTTTAGAGGAGGAGATAGAGCGATAGCTTTGAGAGGAGGTGAGAGGACCGTTTAGTGAAGAGGTTGAAGGAATTAAGACTAGCTAAGCGCTTTTCACATCGCAGCTTTACATGGATCAATTAAAAATCAACCACAAGCCCTTCTCTCTCTTTCTCTTCCCTTCTTCTAATTATGCATTGCCTCTCTCCCACTCTCTTTTCCTTCCCTATTCTATTCTTTTGTCTTCATCCCCTTTCCTCTCTTCCTCTCTCATTCTTCCTCCCTCTCTCTCTCTCATTAATCAGGTCTGCAGGCTTTCTCTTTCTTCTTGTTTCTACTTCATTAAGCCTGAAACAGCGTTGGACCACTGCTAATGGACAGTCTCAGCTTTAACTCACAGCTCAAGCCAGGCTGTAATTGTGTGTGTGTGAGTGTGTGTGTGTGTCAGGGAGTTTTTGCAGCTACTTTATGTGACCCTTTGCACATCTCTTTTTATTACAAACATTGTAAAGAAAACAGGTTTTATGTGTGTGTTTGATTGGTCATCTCTGTTGGGGTGTAGAGTCGCTGGGGGAAAAAAAGCAGCCATCAAATCATGACGACTCATCACACCTTTAAGGGTTCACACGCTGAATATAAGAGTCCCAAAGGGCCCAACACCGCCTATGTAGATAACTGTCAAAAGTGTAATATGGCTCTGAAATGAGGGAATCATCTGGGAAAATGACTCTTGTGACATCACCGAGTATTCACCAGGATCTCCAACCTAAAGGACAGAATAGGTCGTTTGTCTTTACCACCCATAACGACACATATATATAGGATATATGTATATATAGGAGCATTTTGTGGTTCATGGAACAGAGGGGTGTTCTAAAAATAGCACGCAAGTCATTACACATACACGTACGGTTGGCGGTTATACAAAAAGGCAGCAGTTTTGTTGAATCTAGGCTGAAAAACCACTGACCGAGGTTTAAAACGTCCTGGTAAGAGGTTATAAAAGACAGTTTAAAAACTAAATAAATGTATGTAAATGCCGGAAGTGAGATAATTACAAGGGTAATGTGACTACTGGAAGTGACATAGTACATATAAAGAAGACATTAATAATTCTTAAGGTGGTAGAGGCCATAGATGACAATCCCAACGACTTCTGGCTCATATTTTCCTGCCTGTACAAACAATCAGTTGGGTCATTTCTGTCTTTTATTTTGACTTGGGCTTTGACTTTAAACTTTAAACAGAAAGCTTGTGTTATAAACCAGATTTTGTAAGCCCAGATGCATAAAACTCGATTCACAACTAAAATTAGTTGTTTTATAAAGTTTTATAAAGCCACACGTACCCCTGATTCTGTTTTAAAAATCTGAGACATTCTGACCATTTAATTACTTTCCCAATGAGAAATACACCAAATAAAGTTTCACTCTGTGTCTCATCAGTGAGTTCCTCCGATGGAGCAGCTTTCCTTCAGCACGGCTGTGGCTGCAGCATCCATAGCGCTAATTCATCACCATCACACCGTCAGAAGGATTATCAATGATTCATTCAGAGCTTCAGTTGAAACTAACTTTACAAAGTGCTTCACACTTCAGGATCAAATTAAACGATCATTAACAGGAAGATGGCGCGATTGTAAATGCACTTCTGACAGTTAACAAAACGTTGAGCGGACAGCAAGATTAATAACATCAATTATATTAAGCTGATAACTGATATTAAATCTTTAAATCCTCCTTATCATATCATCCACAGCTACAGTATCTCAGCTACAACCAGGTGTGCTCCTGGTCTGAAGTCTGCATGAGGTGCACATGTTTTATTGATGCATCTGTTGGAGGACTTTAACCTGTCAGAGAGAGAGGAACTGACTAGCAGGTGGGATTATGGGAGGGATTCTTTATAGACTTAAAGTCAGAAAAACTTGGCCTGTGCTGTATTGATTTGACCATTTTAAATTTTTCTCTTGCAACTTTGCTAGCTCAAATCACTGCAGGACCCTTCTAAGGCCAACTGGCACCTTTAAGTGTTCTTTGCTTTGTGGGTGCAATTTAAACTCTTCTTCAGAGAGGAAACTGGTCCAAGTCTTTCCACCCAGATCTCTGAAAACTTCATTCCAAGGACTGAAGCTGACACAAATAAAACTGAATACGCTTTAGGCTTTAAAGATGTAAACGGCATCATATCACTTTAAATAAAAATCCCCCGGGGAACTCGTATTCCTTAGTCTGCATTTATTTTAATACATTTTTTACTTTTACCACAACTGCCTTTACAATCTTATTAAGCAACAATGCGGATCCCTCTATTTGAGCATAATGCTCAATAAAAAGACTTTATAGTTGCATACATTTACCTTCAGCTCTCTGCATATATACTGCCCTCCACCCAGCAGAGCGTTGTTCTGCTGGCTGCTGAGGAGGACAGCTCGTATTGAGTGGCGTAGTAAAAGGAGCTGCTGCTTTACTGTGTGTTTGTTCTGGCATGTTAACGGCTAGCTTTACAGCTCTGATTATGAGCCACCAGGGGAGCTCTGAGTGCTAACTACACAGAGAAAATGCTGCAGGCAGAAACACTGATAGGAGGAGATGTTAATGTATGGACCTCAGGGTGGTCATGCCTTCACTGTGCCAATCACAAAGATCCTCCTATGGGCTGCAGAGTCCTGATCTGTAATATCTGCTGCTAAAGTTCCCCAGACTTTATCAGTTATATCATTTTGTCAGTAAATGAAAAGGCATAACTTTGGAATATGGATCAACGTGTCGCATGAACACACGTTATGATTTAATCTTTAATATTATATGATTTGTTCTTGTGGCTGCACTGCCCTCTTGCACTGAAGCGTGCACCTGCAGCCCCAACACAAACTCCTGTTATATGATTTCACTTTACACATTTAAAACTGATTATTATTCTGGAGCTCCACGTCCTCCGCAGTTCATGACTTGAGACTGACAAGCATGATTGACAGACGTTTTATTTTCAAATTACTCCATATTTTATTCTCACAACCAGGAAATGTAATGGGATTAATAAGACACAGAAACATGTGTGCGCACTCACTCATAATGTGTGTACAGAGTGATATTTCTCCATGCTGGAGCAGTTTCTGCTGCAGCCTGACATCACACAGATGCTGGTTCAGCATTCAGCAGGGACCCTGTTAATGTGTGTGTGGATATGTTTACCTCCTACAGCTGGCATCGCCCACAGCCGGGCCAGGACAGGACACACAACTAGCTTTACCATTTTTTCTATTATAGGGCATTATATTATATATTTGTCTCTTCTGCTCGGCTGTTTTTAGTTTTGTCTCCTTGCTCCAGTTCCTCGTTCTCAGTATGCAGCTTCTGTCCTCTGTCTCTGACACTGACGGTCATTAGTGTAACCCCCAGAACAGAACAGGGACTCTGTGTGTGTGTGTGTGTGTGTGTGTGTGTGTGTGTGAGTGCCAGCCAGCTTTGATTGCAGGGTCACTCAGGGACGACATTGCTAGTGTCTGGACACTTTATCCCAATGGACAGTGGCAAGTCTACAACACACACACACACACACACACACACACACACACACACACACACACACACACACACACACACACATACACACATACACACACACACACACACACACACACACACACACACACAGGTGCCAGAAGACACAGTGTCTGGCCAGGAATGCACACAGATAACAGCACCTGTCCTCGGTTTTTGCTATCACTCTCTCTCACACACACACACACACACACACACACACACACGGTGTACTAACAGGTCCTGTGTCCCTGTGGCAGAAGAGAGCGATGAGGATGTGAGTGTGATGGCAGAGATGGCTGGCTGGCTGGCTGGCTGGCTGGCTGGCTGGCTGGCTGGCTGGCTGGCTGGCTGGCTGGCTGCCATAGGACCCAAGGGATGCTTGACTGATAGAGGCTGCCTCCAAGCCCTCTGGATGGCTTGTGTGTGTGTGTGTGTGTGTGTGTGAGAGAGGGGGTCTATATAGTATGGCAGATGGTGTGATGGTGTTTAAAGCTGTTAGGTTAGCATCAGCAGGGAACCAGGTCACGGCAGCTTTTTGGATAAAAGGTGACTGGAATAACTGGAGCCTCAAGGTTACATTGTCGGTTAGAAGTTCCAGTTCATTGTCCAAACAGAGCGAGCAAGAAATAATGTACGCATGCCGGGAAGGGAAAATAATGTTTAGACACTGGTGAGCTGTAACAGAGGTTATGATATTGTAACTATAGTTCAATAAGCATGGACGAACACACGTTCATCCTGAAATGTGCATTAGTGTAGCTGCACATTTAGGACGCGCCTACCAAACACATGAGCCCTGCAGACTGTAAGACATCATTATCACATCATTATTTGCATTCCACTATTTATACTACTTCACTATAACTCAGAGGGGATAAAGTGCCTTTACATAACATTTATATGACAGCTGTAGTTGGTCACAGTGGCAATTTACATATCAAACATACATTGTTAAGATTACCATAAAAATTGTTCAAATTTGCTCCACATTTACAAACTAATACAGCAAAACGCTACTTGCACATGAACGCATCATTAATAATAACCTAATATTATACTATATGATTGTGAAACACACACAGGGTCCATTTCACTGAGTACATGTTGTTAATATATAGATGATACACAGTAGGTTATTGTTTATAGGATAAATATATGCAATTATATTATGCATCATCATTGTGCATAAATTTGAATGTTTTTCTTGTTGTTTTGCTCTGCATGGCCATTCATAAAATACTGTAAATTGACTGGAACTTGCATTTTCTGGTCTCTCTCTAAGATGTTCAGCCTCTAAGCATTGAAAAGGCATAAAGAGCTGTTTGCCTTCATTTTCAGAAGCAAAGAGATTTTTAAACCTGTTGGATTGTCTTCTATCAGATCTTAGAAATAACACAATTAGTAATTATGTTCCGCCCGTATTTATCCTCTTTTGTCCTTTTGATGAATGACTTTGTACATGGTTGCATGTTGCTTCTCTGCATATCATCATCCCATGTAAATTAACTGGAATTATCTAGTTAATTGTAGGTCAGAAGATACATACTGTATGTGTGCGCTCCATATGAATGTGTGTGTGTGTGCACAGCTTTCTGGAGACTGTGTACCAGAGTTAATTGAGTTCATGTGGAAAACAAACACAGCTGGCCGACGTTCTGCAGAGCTGGAAGATGATAGAGTGACGACCCGGAATCTGTAGCCAGCACTTCACATCAGGAAGCTCATCAAGTATTGAAGAGGAAAACCAACTTAGACTGAGAGACGATGTTCAGGAAATACAAGACAAACAAGACGAGAGGAGAGTAAAGAAGTGGAGACAAAGAAGTGGAAAAACGTATCACGTCTGCTGCGTTGGAGGACGATCGTGACCTTAAAGAGCAACAGAGTTGAACATAGCGAGCAGCAAAGGGAACTAGATTATGACTTTGTGTTTTATAGGCTCTTTAGATGTGGGGATTTGTCTCCTCTCTTTGTCTGTCACTCTGTTCCTTGAACTGAGTTAAGGGGCATTTAGAGGAGCAGAGAGCTATTTAAATCATGTGTGTGAGTGTTAGTGTGTGTGTCTAGATCAGTCGGAGGTGAAGGGACAGATTTACGCCCCATGTACAGGAGAGATGAAGGCCATTTCCCAGGCAGGCCGTTTCTCTCTCTTCTGTGTTTCTGTGCTGGCTGGCTGGCGGTGGTCCAGTTTAATTTCTTCAGAGCCCACAGGCTTGTTCTTTCACCTCCATATCCTTTCTTTTCGCGGCCAACGAAGGCGCTGGTTTCATATTCTCTTCCTCTTTAACTCCCTCGCCGACTCTCAGCCAAATCACTTTCTGTCTCTCTGCAAAGTGCTGTATCTTTATCTTTCCCCTGCCCTTTGTCCCCTGCAGCTGAGGTATCTAACCTCTCAGAGCGTCAATCACTCAGCCCCGCCCCTTCCTGTCTGCTGTTGTCTCTCCCACATACAGTAGCACAGCTTTTCTCTCTGTTGTACCAGCATTTAACCTTTTCACCAGCTGGAAAAGTGGATCATCTGGTGAGAGAAATGTATTCTTGCACGACAATTAAATGATCAGAATGAGTTGCAGGACATCAATATATGTCAACCTCCGGGTCTGAGCAGGGAGGCAAACCAGGAAGTGCCTTCAGCTGCATTCTATTGAAATCTCCAACAGGGGGTGTTGATGGCAGCTGCAAAAGCATTTTGTTCCATTCATTTCAATAAAAATGAGAAAACTTCTCACTTCATTTATTACCTCAGAAATTTTTTAGGACAACACTATGGTCTCAATCGCTAGTAAAAATCTTCTTCAAGACAATTTGATGTCAATAGTTCTAATAATGGCCCCATTTAGAAGAAAATAGAAGATAAAGAATCGTATGATTTGGGGCGGGGCTACCTTTGATTGACAGGTCACTAACAAGGCGAGCCGTCACCAGGAGAGAAGCAGAACAATGCGTATCCACGGCAACGTGTCAAGCAAAAAACAAAAACAAAATGTATGTAACTAAGAAAACTGAGCAGCGACTCCTTGGAGTGTCTGTTAGTCCAACAAACACTGAACAAGACATTTTTTACTGATCATTAAGTGAAAATACAGTGAAAGGTTCAAAGTTATGAGACCAAATCGGTAAACGTCCTCTTTTCTATCTATATAACATTATATATAACTTTATTGACACGTTGCCGTGGATACGCATTGTTCTGCTTCTCTCCTGATGACAGCTCGCCTTGTTAGTGACCTGTCAATCAAAGGTAGCCCCGCCCCAAATCATATGATTCTTTATCTTCTATTTTCTTCTAAATGGGGCCATTATTAGAACTATTGACATCAAATTGTCTTGAATAAGATGTTTTACTAGTGAGACTATAGTGTACTAAAAAAATTCTGAGGTAATAAATCAAGTGAGAAGTTTTCTCCTTTTGCACTGAAATGAATGGACAGAATTTTTTTTGCAGCCAAACTCAGCGCCCCCTGCTGGAATTTTCAGTGGAATGCAGCTTAAGGCACTTCCTGGTTTGGTTTCCTGCTGAAGGTTGGCCCCTGGTAGAGACTAGAGAGGCTGTAGTCAGTGATCAGATCCCTCTCACTCCTCCATAGTCCAAATATGGTCTGCTCCCCATTTCCAATAAAAAGATAGCGACACAAGATGGCAACGAGTGTAACACTAAACTCTGCTTCAGTCACTATATTGATTATTTATACAGTCTGTGATATAGATCAGTGTTTACCATGTGAACAGGAAGTCACCTGACCATCATCTACAGTCATCCTGATAGTTTTTTTTATACGGTGTAAGTCAGGTGACCTCATTTATAAATCTACATTCATAATTATACTAAATTCTACAAAAAAAAAAGACTAAAATCTCTTATTCTGTGTCTCTTAAACGCTGCCAGAGCCAATAATGAATCAAACTGCAGATTTCAACAGGGAAGCACCACCAACACATTCTCTGAAATAAAACACAAAGTAAATTGTTTTCACTAAAGTCAAGTCAGGTTAAGTCATTTGTTATAGTCCCATTATAGGAAATGTGATGTGCAGCCAGCTTTGAAAACATTATATTAATAAACCAGCAGGGACACTGCACACGACTGTAAGACAATAAAAATGATAAAAACAACTATGAGGCAGTAAAAACAAAAACACTGTTAAAACAATAAGCAGTATAAAAACCCTGAGATCATACAGGAAGGTGTGAGGAACTGTAACGTGTGAATACAAAAAGGGCAGTTATTAATGTTCATGAGCTATTTCAGCACAGATAAACAGTTTAGCAATCGAAAAGAATAAAACCATTTCTATGAAATACATAAAAATCAGAGTCATCAGAGCAGGATGGGTCTTGAAAGACTTAATTATCCTCAAGAGGAAAATATTTTTTTTATTTTCCGAGGTCACATTTTTATTAAGTTGTAAATGCAGTTTTCTCCTGAGAATGGAAATGATTATTGTGAGCATTGAATTATTTTTTTCCTCTCCAAGAACATTTCTCAGGGTGATCCAATTGTCATTTTCCCCTTTTCCATCTCTCTTAATTCTGAGCTTTCTCATCGCCTTCTGGCGCCTGTCTTTTTTTATTTTCATATAAGTTTTGGAAAATGGAGTGAAGTGTAAAAGATTGATGAAAGAGGAAAGAGGTGGAGACAGAGAGGAGGTGAAGAAGCTGCTTGTGGTCTGTATCTGTCTGTCAGTAGCTCTATTTCCTCTGTTGTTCTATAGTGTACTGAGGGTTCAAGGTCTCTCCTCCATCAGCATCTCTCTCCTCCTCCCTGCCTCCTCCTCCTCCTCCCTGCCTCCTCCTCCTCCTCCCTGCCTCCTCCTCCTCCTCCCTGCCTCCTCCTCCTCTGCCTCCTCCTCTCCCTCCCTGCCTCCTCCTCCTCCTCCCTGCCTCCTCCTCCTCCTCCCTGCCTCCTCCTCCTCCTCCTCCTCCTCTCCCTCCTCCCTGCCTCCTCCTCCTCCCTGCCTCCTCCTCTCCCTCCCTGCCTCCTCCTCCTCCTCCCTGCCTCCTCCTCCTCCTCCCTGCCTCCTCCTCCTCCTCCCTGCCTCCTCCTCCTCTGCCTCCTCCTCTCCCTCCCTGCCTCCTCCTCCTCCTCCCTGCCTCCTCCTCCTCCTCCCTGCCTCCTCCTCCTCCTCCTCCTCCTCTCCCTCCTCCCTGCCTCCTCCTCCTCCTTCTCTCCCTCCTCCTCTTCCTCCCTGCCTCCTCCTCCTCCTTCTCCCTGCCTCCTCCTCCTCCTCCCTGCCTCCTCCTCTTCCTCCCTGCTTCCTCCTCCTCCTCCCTGCCTCCTCCTCCTCCTCCCTGCCTCCTCCTCTCCCTCCTCTTCCTCCTCCTCCTCCCTGCCTCCTCCTCTCCCTCCTCTTCCTCCTCCTCCTCCTCCCTGCCTCCTCCTCCTCCTCCCTGCCTCCTCCTCTCCCTCCCTGCCTCCTCCTCCTCCTCCCTGCCTCCTCCTCCTCCTCCCTGCCTCCTCCTCTTCCTCCCTGCCTCCTCCTCCTCCTCCCTGCCTCCTCCTCTTCCTCCCTGCCTCCTCCTCCTCCTCCCTGCCTCCTCCTCTTCCTCCCTGCCTCCTCCTCCTCCTCCCTGCCTCCTCCTCCTCCTCCCTGCCTCCTCCTCTCCCTCCCTGCCTCCTCCTCCTCCTCCTCCCTGCCTCCTCCTCTCCCTCCTCTGCCTGATTCCACCATAAATCCACCACCACACATATTTGCACACACACACACATACACACACCAATCAATACCAGCCTGCTTGGCACTGCCAAAGCCCAAAATGACTATAGATTTCCTGTCGACTCTGCCACTAAATTATGCAAACCTCTGGTTTATGTTCCGGTACTTTTTTGGCGTTCCTCCTCCAGATACAGGAGGTTCTCCTCTGAGCCGGGATGGACGGACTCAGGTGTGAGAGGAGATGAAACACACACACCTTTAGTTAGTTTGGTACACAATAATTGCAAAATGTATACTGGTATAGATTTTGAAATCAATACCACGTATTAAGATTGTTGTAAATGTCCTGCTGGAGTCAGGGTTTTATTTAAACAGTGAATAATGTGCTCCGGATATCACTGGTGGAATTTCTGTTTTGCAAGAACATGCAAATGCACACATATCTCACACACACACACACACACACACACACACACACACACACACACACATATATATCACACATATACACAAGCACAATCAATGATAGAAGGTAACAAATACGGTAAAGGTTCCACCCTCTCAGTGCCTCTCATGAAGAGCAGGGCTGGTAAAGTGTTAAAGGCAACCAGCTATTAAAGACTGCATCTTCACAACAATTAAAGTATGCCATGAATATTCTGGTAGTGTCAACAAGATTTCCAACCTAAACGACAAAATAGGTCGTTTATCAATAAAACCTATAACTACCCATATTAGCAGGAGAGAGTCTGCAACAGTAATGCTATTACCAACACAAATGTGCTGTATTTCTAATTGTGCTATCTTTTTACATGCAGTAACACATTAATCAGATTGAACATAATGTTGATATAACCTATGCCACTGAAAATGTATTACTTAGCCTATTTGTTATAAGGGAACAATAAATAAGGAGAAAAGTGGTACAGGATGATACTTGAGCTATTGAGCCGTTAAGTTGAGATGCTTCTGTGTGTTTGTCCATGTGCTAATTTGAATATCCTGTGTGTGTGTGTGTGTGTGTGTGTGTGTGTGTGTGTGTGTGGGTGTGTGTGTGTGTGTGTGTGCTAATAGTTTCCCTGGCCCGGCCCGCGGCAGGGCCATCAGTAACTCTGAGGGGAAATTGAAATGATCGGCTCATTCATTCTCACACCAACACCATTACCCAGCAGCTAACAATCCCTCACACACACACACACACACACACACTTCCTCCTTGTTTGAACCTGATCATCTCTCCATCATTGCTGCTTGCTCATTTATCTGTCTGTTGTCTCTTTCATTACAAAGTCTTTATTCTGCGTCTCACTGACTTTAAGTTATTTTTGTGTCTCTAAGTTCGTTCTTCGTCTTTATTTCTCTTAGTTTTTGCTTTTTTGTTTCATCCTCTCTGCCTCGCCTGTCTCAAAATTCCCAAATGGCGCTTTTTAAAGCATCCGACTGGATGTGTGAGAATGACAGGTGGTATAAGAGAGAGACAGCTTTCAGGCCAGGATGGTATCAGGGAGGATTTGAGGGGCTGAGGTGACATTGACTCTGAAAGCAGGAGAGAGTTCAGAGGGGACAGAATCCACACTTACGCTTTCACAGATCCTCTTCTCATCAGAGAGAAATTGAGGGGGAAAGACAACCCGAAAGACATGAAAAACAGCTCCTTGATGCAATCATTGATCACTAGTCAAAGTCCTTGATTCTGTCTAATGAGCTGCTTGTTCCTTCTGGGAGGCAGAGTAATGAGACAAACAACACTGCTGCCACTGAGAGATTGGGCAAACAGCCAAACAAGATAAACCTTTTTATTAAAAAGAAAAGGAGATGATGCAGGTGTGTTTTGACAGCAACTTTGAGTTAAGCTGAAAACCCAGTAAGACATTGATTAAAATAGATACACACACACACACACACATATATATATATGGGCTCATTTACACTTCAAAAGGTTACTTTTCTGATACCTGTTCATAGCTATTAAAGGGGAAGCATATATATATGGCTATATAATGAATATTAAACACCTAAGATTGAAACAAAAGTAACCACCGCAGTAAAGCCATTTTTCTTGCTGTGGTAGTGCTTCTAATAGATGCAATATATTTCTTAGTGTGACTCTCTTTATAGGCCAATCTGCCATATAATAGATGCAATATATTATTGCATGCACACTTCATTATGCATTAATGGAGCAATCAAACAAAAAGTCAAATAAAAGTGGTGAATTTTGCAGATTTCACTGTAAACACACACACACACACACACTCACACACACACACACACACACACTCACACACACTCTCTCTCTCACACACACACACACACACACACACACACACACACTTGTGAATATGCCGTGGTGTAGCTGGAAGCTGCTCAGTGGCCTGATGTGACCCTCTTGGCTCATCAGGAAGAACTGCTCCACTTAAACTTTGTTGCTCCCTTGTAATTGAATTAGTCTGCTCAATTATGTAGAGGCAGGCCTGTCCTCATTACACAGCACTATTAAAGCTGGAGGATGGAGCCGAGGGGAGGAGAGCAGCAGCCGAGGAGCTGAAAGTCATTTAAGTGAAAGTGTAAAGTTTCATGGTGTAATCTCCAACGTGTCTGCCACATCTGTGCAACAACTGTGCCTAGTTCATGAATTATGTCCCGCTGTATCTTTCTGCTGCGCCTGTCTCTCCGTGTTTGACTTTCCTCTTTCTTTGCTACTGGGCCAAATGCCTTGAAAACGCTGAACCAGCAATTTGGCCGAGTTTTTCCAAAGGCTTACTTCACTAACTTTGCAAGAAAACATCTAACTGAGCCAAAATGCTGCCAAACCACTTGCTGCAGGGTCCCTGAGCTCAGCACAACCATCACACATCTGGCACACATTCACTCGTTCTGCTCAGACACACACACACACTAACTGAAGGATCTCCTCTTATTGCAAAGCCACATATCTGAGATGTCTTATTTCTGTCCCTACTTTACATAGGAGCAGCTGAAGAGCCTGCAGAGCGGCTTCAAGCATGTGAATGATGGAGGTTTCCAGCTGCAGAGGTGGGTTTACTCAAACACTGAACACAACACAGGGATAGAAAGAAAGAGCAGCCTGCTCTCGTGGAGCTGTAGAAGCCTGTTTCCCTGCAGATGGGACCAAGTATCGCTGTTTAATTACTGATAACCCAGATTACTGAGATTGGACTGAGTGTGTCCTCTGAATGTCCCCTACACCAGGACTCATCTGGCCATGGACCTAGACAACAACATCAACATCAACATGGCGCCCATGGAGACCAAGGTGTTGATGTGAGTATATCTTCTATCTACAGATAAAAAGGAGTAATTGTGGACTTTTGCTATTCTGATTCCATCATAAAAATAGATCTATGAATACTTGATTTGCATATTTCTAAGCTTTCCTCTAAGATAATGATTCCCAACCTCAGATAGAAAAATATCTGACAGGAAATAGATGGCAAATAGAACAATGCCTCTTATTTTTTGGTGACTTTTCTCCAATCTACTCACATTTCTCTCTGAAATAATGTACAGATTTGCTGATTTTCTAAAAGTGATGCAAATGAATCATTATAAAGTTATATACATGTGCACAACTCATGAGAATAATAAACCTTAGACTTATTATGGCCAAACCTGTATGTTGTATCTGTACTACAGCATGTTTACATCCTTAATTGTAAAAAAAAAAAATAATAATAATAATAAAAAAGAATAGCTTTTGGCTTGTTTGAATTTTTGAGCATTTACAGTATTTATATAGCACCTTGACCTGCTTTATTTATAATCATGACAATCTCTTTTTTTTTTAACAATATGGGACCTTTAATTTTAAGGAGTCATGTGCCAAAAAGGTTTGGGTTGGTATTATAATGCACAAACCTCCAGACAGACACTGAGGAGGTTTTTAACCACCTTCTGAACCGAGCAACTTTTATATTAACATTTACATTCAGTCATTTAGCAGACGCTTTTATCCAAAGCGACTTACAGGAAGTTTTATATTAACATGTTAGCAATTCAGAAAGGCCTTGAATCTAAAAGCTTGAATGATCATCAATGCCTGTGTTTGTATGATGTTTCTATCTCACTGTGTGCAGCATCCAGCGGGCCTGGCGTGACTTCCTCCAGAGACAGGAAGTGGAGAAGAGGAGCCCCTCCCCCCCCTCCCTCTCCTCCTCTGACAAGATGAGCATGTCCATCAGCATGACCACCCTGTCAGACGGCAGCACCCCCGTAAGTCACACACATTTAACATTACTAACTAGAGACAGTCGGACATGGCTGACTGCTGGTGTTTCTGCAGACAGTTTGTGTCTCTGATAAGAGAAAGGATGCTGATGGACACATGCAGATGTTTATCTGCCTCAATAAGGATTTTAATGTGCAGACTGGTGTTATCGGGATTGGACGTATATAAGATTGTTCTGTGCTGCTTCATGTGGAGAAATGGGCCAGTGTGTATGGTCTCATTGTGTCCAGAAGGGGGCGATGTCTCCCAGCTACTTCCTCCAGTATGCAGACTCACAGCAGCCTCTTCTCTGGGAGCAGAGAGTCAATATACAAGGATTTGCTGTGACATACACACACTTTCTCTCTCAGTAAAACACACTGAGAATTAAAATGAGAGCAGCAGCTATTCTCATTCAGCACATCTTCCCTTCATTTAACCAGCCCACAATAAATCCCCGGGATTTTCTCCACTGCGTCTGTTCTGGTCATTATAATTCTATCCTGACGGCGTCTGCCGCCTTCTGGCTGAATAGCAAGTGTGTGTACACTCCTCTGCTAATCTCTGAGCCTGGAGTCAACAGGCAGGTTAAATCTCACAGACAGCTGGGAGAGTTGTGTGTATGAGCACACTTAGGTGGTACTCGTCCACACAATCGCTACAGAGAAAAGCTTTTACACAGAGGAAGACTGTTTGATTTGGATTCTTGTGGATAAAAGGAGGTCAGATAGGTGAAGAGAATTCAAAGTGGTGAGCAACGGGAATAAATATCTGCTCTTTACAGAGCCAGTAGCTTTGTAGATACGTGTGATGTGAGCAGCTGACGGGTCAGTATCCAGGTCAAGAAGGTCGTCTGATAAAGTCACACACACACACACACACACACACACACACACACACACACACACACACACACACACAAACATATAGTAAACACTGCAAGGAAATGCTTAGCTCAGTGACTCAGAACTTCTGACAAAGGCAGATGATTGTGTGTGTGTGTGTGTGTGTGTGTGTGTGTGTGTGTGTGTGTGTGTGTGTGTGTGTGCATGAGGTCAAGGCAGATAGAGGAGAGTGGTAGAAGATGAAAAACAGATGTTGGTTTACTGGTTGAATGTGCTGACGCTGCAGATCTGCTCTCTGTGGGGAACAGACGCTCAGCCAGTTTGATTTTTCCTCTTTTTTTTTTTTTTTTTACCTGATTGATGGCAACAGTCCACATGCTATCTGATATGTTATCTTAACTCTGTCTCGCTCCATGTACACTTTCTCCCTCTGTTACTGTTCCACTATTTATTTGATGGTCCTTCCTGTAAAGCAATGCATCTGCTGGCTGTGACAGCTCCTCCCTGTTTGAATTTCTAACAGTTTCATTTCTGTTGACCCAGCGATACATTCTCAATCCGACCCAGGCGGGTCTATACATTCATGGTCGCCTGCACTCACACACACACACACACACACACACACACACACATACACACACACACACACAAGAAAGCAGACACAGTGATGTGGCAGCCGTCTCTAAAGTGATTGAATTTGTAACCTTTGTGCCTATAACATCAGTCTTTGACAAAACTGCTGCATGACACTGCAGCATGCATGTGTGTGTGTGTGTGTGTGTGTGTTTGTGTGTGTGTGTGTACCAGGTCTGTGTGTGTGTGTGTGTGTGTGTGTGTGTGTGTGTGTGTGTGTACCAGGTCTGTGTGTGTGTGTGTGTGTGTGTGTGTGTGTGTACCAGGTCGTTGTGTGTGTGTAAGCAAGCTATTTTTTCATCCTCATGTGTCTTTCAGAGGGCTGACTGTAATTTTCTCGCCCGCGTATGACTGAAATATAGTTGACATGCGACTCTTTACTGTGTAAATGATCTTTGGCATTGTAACTCAGCTCACTCATTGCCATGGCAATCCCGCAAAATAGAGCAGCCCTGGATATCTCTCTTTATGATCGATCCCTCTGCTCCATAGCAACACCACCGAGGGAGGCAGAAATTATAGGTTTCATTAAAGAGGAACCTAACAAAACTCTGGCTTTTATGCCCAGATATGAATCAGCTGTCTAAATTTTATTGTTTCATAATACTGCAGCGCATCAACACACAGCCCCCTGACCACCTACAAGTACACACACACACACACACACACACACACACAGCGACACACACACAGCGACACACAGAGCACTACAGCTTTAATTCCACACTGTCTAGATGATAGATATCTTTTTATAACCAGACATCAATCAATAGCGTTTTGGGACTGGTTGAGTGTTTTTCTAGCAGGATTGCCACTAAATTCTAAAGAAATGAGGATGAAAACAAACATCCAGCAAATATCTAAACCTGTACAAGATGTTGAACTTTAAGTTAGTCCTGAATTTCAGAACCTGGTTCCTTGTCTCCCTTCTTAGCTTTTTGGTGGCCTGCATTTGTGGAAGGGAGCTGTCCACTGCCTTGGTGCTGAACTGTTCTCTATGGTGTAGTAGCAAAGATCTGACACTAGAGGGGGATCCTGTATCACAGAGGGGTTTTTTTTGCCATTTTCTAGTGAGTGATAGGACCTGTTGGAGACATGTTGACATTTTTGTGAAGACAACCACCAAGATTTTGCAAGATTGCAAAACTCTTGTAATGTGATAAACATGCCACAAATACTTTTTTTCTTCTTCTTCTTCTTGAGTTTTCTTGAGTATATCTGTGTGTTTCTTTTTTTTTACCCTTTTATTTGTCTTTTGTGTCTCTAACTCTGTTTTGAGTTTTTATTACTATTTTATTTTATTTTATTGTTTTTACTGTTTTTAGTATTTTATTCTTTTTATTGTTTTTATTTATACCCAGTTGTGTATGATTTATCCTATTTTAATAACTGTACAGCACTTTGGTCAGCTGAGGTTGTTTTTAAATGTGCTCTATAAATAAACTTTGACTTGACTTGACTTGACTTATAATTCTACAAATATAAAGCCTTAGTGCATATAACTGGCCTATTGTAGAGCGCTACAGAAGGAACAGAATATGTCTTTGCTTTGTTGACTCGTGCATAACATACATGTGTTTTCCTGCATATGTATATGAATGTGTGTGTGTGCATGTTGGCTGGTGAAGGGCACCAGGGGCCGGTCGGTCCATCTGGCCTGCTGAGGTGCAGTGAGACCGGGCTGAGCAGAGCAGCAATGCTTCTCCGTCTGCCAGCTGTCAGGCTTCTCCTCCGTCAATGCTCTCTTAATGTTCCCCTCCTCCTTCTGCTTTCTGTCATGCCATAGTTTATTTTTGCCTCTGCCTTTCATATTTAATGTCTTTCTTGTTTTCTATTTCTTTATGCTTCCCTCAGAGCCTCTCTGCATCTTTCTCATGCTAGCTCTCTCTTTCTGTTCCAGTCTCTGTCTCTTTATCATGTACTAACCCACCTACTGTTCTCTGGCTTTATCAGGTCAGCCAGCTGCTAGCAGCAGCTATGGAAGCCTGGCAGGAGAGATAAAAAGAGGTTAGGCAAAGTTTGGGGAATTTCCGTGGAGTTACTGTATGTATACTCTTTTAGTACAGTGCAGCTACATAAAGGAGTCGGCTCCTCAGAGATAAGAGACATTCAGCTGTGTTTCACCATGATGCAGGTCTCCAGGTTAACTTCTAGGTCTGCTGGAGCAATCCTCAAATAACCCAGTGACTTTTTCTGTAGCTGGCTCAAATTCATCATTACACAAAGCATTCAGCAGATTAGTGAGCAGCAGCCTGCACAGACTCTACCCTGTGTCAAAGTATTTAACCCCTCATACTCATTTCACCATCTAATCCAATAAAGGGTCCAGATGAATGCCCTGTCACTGACCTCCCATCATTTTATTCCTTGCAGTCGTTTTCTATTCACTGTACCAGCCAACCTTTCATTACTATAGATGGAAGAAAGCAGGAAAGGTCACTTATTGAATCACCCCAGTCCAATGGTTATTACACACACATTGTTATTGTATGAATCACGTGTTCCCATTCTGTTGTATTTACTATTACCCCATGGTGTACCATTTACTGATGGCTAGACAAAAATGGCTCACCATAACCTTAACCCCTTGAGGTAAAATCACAATGTATATTAAACTAAATATATAAAGCAGTGTTGACACAAAGTCAAGATAAATCAAGTCAAGTGTGTATAGCCCACAATTGCAAATGTTAAATACAAAGGGCTTTACAATCTCTGCAGCATATGACCATCTATCTTTGTTAGGAAAGTGAAATCTAATATTCTCAAACGTAGCAAACATCCAAGAAAATCTCTAGCAACATGTTACAGCAAATTTGAAAATATGCAACACTTTCAGCTGTAAATATACTTGCTTTGAAGTACTTGTCGGCATGATGGCTGCCTCGCCTATCATCTGTCCATTTGGGTCATTTCTTGTGCACATCCTCAGAAATGTAAGCTACTGTATATGTCTGCAAGATGCAATATGTGCATGAAGAGTCGGAGCAATGTAGGAGCACTATGATGCTGCAACAGGGTCGCTGCAAATACATGCAACAATAAATGCAGAGAAGGAAAGTGTTAGAAAAACCACAACTTTATAAGAATAGTGGACGCTGGAGTGTGACTTCACTCGCTTAGCCATCAATGTATTTTTGCAACCTGTTCATGCACAGAACTGATAGAGAAAGATGCTTTGTCATCCGCTAACGCTAAGTGCTAGCATGCTATCATGGATGGGGCAATTGTTATTCAAAATAAACAGCTGACTCCTTAAAATGTCTGTGTGACCAAAATGTTAACTTTGATGAAATAAAGGCACTCTGTGAAAGAGTAAAGCTTCTTAGACCAAAACACACAGTGCACTATGGTAGCAACCACAGACTGTATATATATATATATATATATATATATATATATATATAACCTGTCAATCACAAGTTAGCCCCGCCCTAAAGCAAACCCTGCTTTACCGTCTGTTCAGTCTAAATGGGAACATCATTTACTATCAGGCATTGAAGAAGATTTGAAACTAAAGATTGAAACCATTACCTCATTAAGTAAGAAATCAACGTAGGGTGATTTTCCTATGGACTTTCATAGAGACAGACACATCGCCCCCTGCTGGCTGTAGGTGGAGACGCTCCCACAGCGCCCTCCTGTGGACTCCTCTGGTAATAACACATGAACTATGTGACCAGTTCTGTTTACAATGCAGGCGTCTGTCTAAATGAACGTGCGGTAAACTAAAAGTATATCTCTGGCCTAATTCTGCAAACAATAACACGTCTTTTGTTGCTGCAGGTCATTTAAAGCATACAGTAAATTCTGTATAAATATTCAGTTTGCTGCACTCAGTGACATGCCTTGCTGTCTACATATGATTGTTTCAAACCCCCCACTATTATTCTTAATTATTACAGTGTCAGCTATCAAGCCAGAGACTACAGCACACTGTCACTCCTCCAAGAAATGCCATTTCCCAGTTGCCTTTGCCCACTCCTTTTCCACCGTGGACCAGAACATCCCTGTGATGATTTATGGTAATTATGCAAATGCAACATAAGGCTTTGGAAATTAATGCTAACCCCCACCAGTCTGGTCGTCACTGGAGGATGGGTGTAACAGCAGCCAATGCTTTTACAATCCTGTTACTGTAATACCAGGGACAATGCAGGAAGCCTAGGTCAGGCGATTAAGGATTCCCTTGAATTAGTTTGGGTTTATTGGAGCCTCATGGAGGTGATTCACATGTTTAATCATTCCTCCTCATTCATTAGGAGCAAATTGATTGAAGAGGCAGCCTACATGGGTTTCCACTCTTTTTGTTATTCCTCTGGAGTGATGTAGGGTTTGTGGGCTGCAGATTTAATTGACATAATCCCTCTTGTCATAATCTCTCACCTAGATAAGATGTAGTGTATGTTAGCGGAGCATGTGTGGGTGTGCTGGGTCTCGCTGTGTCTGAGGTGAGTCGCTGGAGTGACAGGCCTGGCAGGATGTTAGAAGGCTTGCTGTGACACACCAGCCCAGGTATTGATTGACAGAATCATTAGTGACCTCTCACCAATCCATCACCACCTGATGTGGAGAGAGAGAGAGAGAGAGAGAGAGAGAGAGAGAGAGCCTGGCTCTAGATCTAGAAGCTACAGAATCTACATCCTCTTGTGACTTAAGACCGTTTTAGCCTCTTCTATCTACACGCTGCAGCTCTTGGTTTCTTTGTAAATGCCTGCAGACATGTGAAGGACATTCACATGACTCTTATAATTATGTATTAAGGAGTTGGAGCCTTCAGTGCAGTAATGTCTGATGGGGGGCAGCGAGCTCTGACTCTCTGCTAATCACCTGCTTGCGGCATGTCAAGTCTAACACGGGCCCTTTCACACCTGGGACATGTCATGTCATAGACCCTCTGAGGTGTGTAATACACATTACGTCTATCTGACATGTTGGATGTGATGTGTGTGTGCGTGAATGTGATAGAGATGAGGGCGGAACTAAATGCACACTGAGTTTTAATTAGTCAGACCCCGGAGCATGTTCTCTCATACATGAAAGCATCAGAGCTCAGAGAAAAGCCATCTGAACACACTGCATCAAAAAAAAACATCTTTATTTTCTATTGGAATCTGCACTTTACTTCTGTAGATGTTTGTAGGACAGTTGTTTACAAATGATAGCAGCTCTATGCTTCAGAATGAAGTCATCATGCATTTTCTGGTAGAATCCACAGGGGGGCACTGTTCAGCTTTGTTGGGACAGAGGAGAGAAAAGGAAGCAGGGAGTAGCCCAGGCTCCCTGAGAACCTGAAACCCTGAAACCCTGAAACCCTGAAACCCTGAACCCCTGCAGGTCAGGATGCATCCTAACTGTCCTCTCAGTCTTCACCAGATATCAATAACTCATCACTCTGGCTTTAAAACATGCAGAAATAATCTGCTCCAAGTTGTTGGAACCGCAGGGACTGGATGTTGTTGTGTAGAGGACCCCCCCTCCCCTCCCCCCTCATAATTTTAGTCGAGGGCCTCTCCTTTCAGAGATAATAAGCCATTATCAACACATTTGTAATTAAAAGGAGAGGTGAGCTGCTGTTGTGTATTATCTGGGAGCCTCTATCTCTCCTCTCTCTCCCTCTGTTGCTTCTATCTTTCGTCCTTTGCCTCTTCTCCTTGAGCCTTTTAATTTCACGACACTTCAATTAAATATTAAAGTGTTTCAGGATTACGTCAGACTTGTGAACAAGCTGCTGGGTTTTTCCAGCCTGCCTTCTATATATACATTTTGTTATATATTTTTTTTCCTTTCTTTTTTTTAGTTCCAGTTTTTACTGGCCTGATATGCAAATACATTTGCAAGAATAAAAGCAGTAGACTGAAACGCTGATGATAATGAAATCTGCTTATTGTAAACAATGCAGGATCAAAACCTTTTGTGGCCATAAATTGTATTTTAGTGTTCTCCCAGCACTGTAATCCACTGACTGCATACAACATATGTCCTATAAATTCTGCATTGCATGGTCAAACAAAAAGTCACTGATGTAAATACTGATGGGATGCCTTTATGCATTGTTGGTTGATGTTCATTTATATTTTTTATTAAAATATATGGTTATAGCATGCAAAAGTCTATGGTTGACCCTTAAATGGGATCAATTTAGCTACTGACTTATATCACAATACAAGTCATATTTACATGATGAATACATTGATTGTTAAAATACATTTTAACTTGTGATCTGAGGAAAATGATGCATCATTTTCACAAAAAATGTGGCTGTCAAATGTGCAGAACACACATATGCCTCAAATATAAAGATGTGAAATGATCTGCAGCCTGACTAGCTTGCTCAAAATATCTCACTAAAAGTCAGGGGCTCAAAAAAGAAAAGCCAGTATACAAAGAGAACTAGAACATCAAAAAAAAAACAAGAAAAAAACCAAGGAGGGAATGGCAAAATTTCTGGCCAAAAATGTGTGAAGAAGCACCAGGTATGAGAGATAAAACTGAATGTGGTGAAGAAGAGAAGCCACTGCAGCAAGCTCTGTTTTAAAGCTGGAGTGAAGATAGTGGTATCATATGAAACTAGATAACCTGAGGCATCCATTAGAGTTAAGGCTGGGTGGTGCTGCTGCTGGAGAAGGTGTAGAAGAGAGGTCTAATCTGGAGAATGTGATCCCTCTGTCCATAATTCCTAATGGCTGGCCTGTATTTCACTCTAATGTATAGAGCATTAATGCAAGTTTTTTCTGTGCTTCTGCTTCCATTCTTTTTTTTCCTTCTCTCCCTTTTCTCATACCAAGAGTCCCTCAACCACCTCCACCACAGCTTCTCATTGATCTCCACTTACCCAGCAACTTGGCCATAATTGATCATTTATGTGTGATTGGGGACAGTGGTGATATGAAGAGCAGCAGAGTGAAACAATTACGAATCATCTCAGCTCTGGAATCTATTGATTGGGGCTTTGCAGAGGTAATTAAGGACAGATTAGCCACATGCTGCAAAGTGTCAATCTTTGCTCCGAAGACAGTTTCCATGTAAGATCTGTGAACTGTAAGTGGGTCACTCAGCTGACGATTCAATGATGAAAGATGATAATATAAGTATGAACGACACTTAAGGTCTCTCCATATTCAGACAGTAAAGTAGGACTTCATTAATTAAGATTTTTTTTAGAATATATGGTGGGTAAGAGGTTGAAGTAAAGGAACGTGTGCCATTAAACCAAGAGATGTAATTAAATCAATCCCATTAAAAAAAAAAATGTTAACACGCTCGCCCATAAAGTTGGAATAAAATTTGTGATTGTGACGATTTATTCTTGACAGATAAAGTGTAAATCTTCTCAAGGCTTTATTATCAATCTCTTCCAAACATATCACAATGAAAATTAAACCACAATTAATAGAGGATTGTGTCTGGAAACAAAATTATTCCAACTTTATGGGCTATCGAGTACTTTATTTAGTATTTCATCAATTTTATCCATTAGTTTGTAAAATTAAACACACACCACTTTGTGCCTGCTTGTTGTTATCTAGTAGCATAAAAAACAATAATTATTTTGAATAATAGTAATAATTTTTGAAAACTGCTAGCTTGGATTTGAGTGAAAATTTGGATAATTATTGGGAAAAAATATGCTATAAATTTTACATAAAAACAAGGTTTGAACCTTGCATGCTTTTGCAACTTCAATAATAGTAATCTTGAGTTGGATTTTTTTTTTGCATGTAAAATCTGGTTGTATTTATCCACAAACTGTTTATAGCACATTTTGGAACAAGACATTATATTTATCACATCAGGCACTACCTCATGCCAAAGTTTAACAACGGAAACTCTGCAGCAGCTCCTGTATTTAAAACTGTTTGAAAAACATTTCACCTGAGTGGAGACGAGCTTCCTGTGAACAAAGCTAGTGAAACAATGTTTTATTAATAGTGCTCATGCTCTCAGCCTCACACATGCATGTACACATACGCTCCTGCAGAGGCGAGGGGAAGGTGCAGCGCCATTGATTTGTGTGTGACAAGATTTTGCACATACTGTAGCCGAGCTGTGAAATGTGTGTGTGTGTGTGTGTGTGTGTGTGTGTGTGTGTGTGTGTGTGTGTGTGTGTGTGTGTGTGTGACACTGGGTGTAAAGGAACAGCCTGCAGCACTGTGCATATCCAGCCTCATTTACCAGATTCCACTCCTCCATTATCAGCAGGATCATTATCCTCTCTCCTCTCTCCTCTGCCCTCGCCGCCTCGCTCACTTCTACTGGGACTCAAGGTGGCACACCAACATATCAACACACACATCACTCTCACCCACAATATTATATTATTATTATTATTATTATTATGCTCTCTTTTAGCATGCAAACCCCAAAAATGGAGAGTGTTAATGTAAACATATAAGTGCAAAGTTCTGTTATTTTTGCAGCAGTTTTCCTGCACAGTTAAAGAAATATTATAAAGTGAGGTTCTAGTATTGTGGCTGGTCATAAACGTACGTCGTCCTCGCTGCTGACACCAACGACCTGCAGGCCAGCTGATGCCACGTCGCTGTGCATCAGATTAGAAGCTACAGAGAAACAGAGATAGACATCTGAGATGAGATGAAGCTGCAACCAGTGGAATCACTCATTGTCTTCTTCATGCACATGTGTATGGCACTGCTGAGCATGATGGAATGCAGTTTATGCTGCACATCAAGGTCATACAGTATATATATATATATATATATATATATATATATATATATATACTGTATATATGTTCTCATGAGAGGACAGCAGGATAAATGGAGCAGCAACCATTCCCTGACTGGGAAGAGATCTGTGGAGGGAGTTAGAGTAAATGATTCCACTCTGGAGTTTTTCCCTTCATAAAGTATTTCTTTCTTCGATTGTATACACTGCTGCATTTTTCCCCGTTTCTTGTCAGAATGACAGCCTCCCCCCTCCTTTCTCAGTGATTTTCCTGCCGTCTTAGCTCGTATTTCTGAGCTCCTCTATGTTGTTATTCAACTTGAACAATCCCACTGCTTATTCAGCCCTGTGAGATCCCACTAATAGTCAGAGTGGCTGCTGAGGCGTGCAGCGCTACGTTACACCACTCTGGAAGTATAAAAGACAGCATACATACAATGTCCATGGTTGCGTATGTGTTTCAGTGTGTGTGTGTGTGTGTGTGTGTGTGTCTGCTCACATATGACCATCTGAGCTGCGGTTTTTAAAATGATATACACTGCTAGCCTGGAGGTTTCTACTTGAATAATTTAACTAAATACTCCCTAAAGGTGTAGAGTCTGACCAAATCACTAAATTAATATCAGTATTATATATACTGTAACAACCCTGATTCCTCAAAAAAAAAATTCTAAAACGTTATTTAAAAAAAAAATCTTGTTTTTGTAAATATGCACTCTGAATTCTTAATTTGGTGAATTCTGTTTTCATTAATGTTCTAGATAGCTTCCCAGTTTTTTTTTTTAAATCTGGGGATTATGAAGGGATCAATAGCCATGTTTCCATTCCAACTTGAAATGTCACATTAAATGTAAACTAGGGACGTTTCCATCAAATGCTTCAGAGCAAATAAACCTAGTTACATGAATGTTCTTGCTTCAGAAGATGGCAGTGTAATGTATGGCTGTAGGCTCATCTCTCAGTAAACAGTAGAAGTAGAGATCGCACAAGATGGAAAAAAAACAGCAAAACAGAGGTTAAAATAGGGCTAAACGACAACTTTGGCCACCCATGGAAAGCTTTAGTGCTAGTGCTAGCTAGTGCATTGACTCTTTTTTTAAGATAAAGACAAAAAACACCTCAAGCGAGCATAAAAACTTTTATGTGCATTTTTCAAAGTTTTATTGAATCTTGGTGTTTCCATCAAGCTTTTCTCATGCAAATCTTCACATTGCACAGAAATTCATTGATGAAAACACAACTATTGTTTTCACTCATGTTTGAGTTTAACAGTCTTCATCACACTAATATTAGCCTGCAGACACTCTTATCAACATGGCTAATTCACTCAGCTTGTCTGGCCACATTAAATAACTGTAAGTTAAAATGCTGACTTATATAGTTGCACAAAATGTAGATTTTACTGCAGAATTCAAGGGCAAATTGTTTGACTTGAACTTGGATTCTTACTTCCATTCTATTAATATTCAAGTAAAATTCACTCAAACAAATTAAATTCTGTGTTGTCAAGCACTTCGAATACTTTGAGTAATTTGAAAGCAATCGATTACCTTGATTTTCTAAAGTAAAGTCAATTTGTGTGCGTTAACAACATACTGAACATTCAAGCTGTCTCAGAAGGAGCGAGGGAGGGAGGAAGGGATTTTGTTTCTCCGTTTATTGGTTTGGCATTTAGATAGTGGAGAATCCAGAGAAGAAGAACGGAGGGATATGTATTGAACAGAAGGGAGATAAAACGAGGGGAGAAGGAGCCTATTCTCCTTCCCACTGAGTGCTCTGGTCTCTGGAGAGAAATATACTGATTTGTGATTAATGAAAAGATGGAGAAGAGGCTTCCTCTCTTTCTTTCTTCCCACTTCCCCTTTTTCTCTCTCGAACCTAACTCTCTCTCACGCAGAAAATCCATCTCGGTAATGATGTCTGTGTGTAGGGAATGATTATGGAGCAGATAAAGAGAGAAATCAGCCAATAAAAGGAGCACAAAAACATTCTACAGTATTATCATCACACAGCGCTTGGCGGGCGGATGGAGATAACGTATCATAGTGAAGTAAACACCTGACCTCCTGCACAACACAAAGTCACAACCTTCTCCACTGTTACTTTCTCTACACTTTTACAAGTTTGCATGATATCTGTTGCCAATTTATGAAATAAAATAGTAGGTTTTAATAAGTGTTGCACTTTAAATGATGCAGATAGGAGCTGGTGCAGTAAACAGAGTGTGTTGTGAGTGAATGAGGGAGATCCTGGCTGTGTGGAGCTGCTTCATGCTTCATTAGCCCAGTAAACTGATATCAGCTGCTCTCCTTATCCTCACCTGTCACACAGCTCAGATACAGGACGTTACCTGGCTCCTTATTCAGCCAGGGACAAACAGAAAGGGCAAGAGGAGCTAAGGATGAGGATGACGAAGAAGGAACTAAGTCTTTAAATCAAATCAAATCAATTTTATTTATATAGCCCAAAATCACAAATCACAGATTTGCCTCAAAGGGCTTCACAGACTGTACATGGTACGACTCCTCTGTCCTTAGAGCCTCACATCGGCCAGGGAAAACTCCTCAAAAAACCCTTTTAGCAGGGGAAAAAGGAGAAGAAACCTCAGGGAGAGACAGAGGAGGATCCATCTCCAGGACGGACAGACGTCAATAGATGTCGTTGTACACAAAATATATGCTTTTCAAAACCCAAAGTGTACATTATATACAGACAATATATATATTTCCCAATCCTAGCTGGCAATAGAGCAGTAAAGGTGTAACATTAAAACTGCACTTACAAGGAATAAGCAGAGAGAGAAAGTTAACAACAAGTTAAATAGACAAGTTGTATAAGACGTGTAGAGAAGGAGAGTATCATCATGAGATCCACCTGAAGATCAGAGGCTTGCTGCACCTGCCTGTCGCCACGGAGACTTCACAGCAGCAGCATTACTAGCCGTCATTCACAGAACGCTACTCAGGGAGCGCTAGCTGTTGTTAGCATGTCAGGAGAGGGGAAACGGAGGCGTTAAAGGGAGAGATGGTAATTAGGAAGAGAAACAGCATATTTCCTCCAGGATGTTGGCAAGATGTCATCTGGTTTTATGTAGTTTTGTGGTTTTAGGGTGAAAGAAAGTGCAAAACAGGGGCGGGGCTCTGAAAGACAAGAGATCAGGAGAATGTAGAGGGAGTGGGTCATCCCTGATTCTGCTTATGAGACAGATACTGACTAATCAATAAGTAGACACCAATATTGATTTTAAAATAATTTTATTGCTTTATCCTGAACAAAAACAAAACAGTCGGTTAGATTTGTTTGGTGCTGCATCCAGCAACATAAACTCTGTTGAACAAAGGCATAAAATTACCAGTTTTCTGTTGAAGTCTTGACATATTCTATTCAATCAACCAGTCTAATATAATATAATATAATATAATATAATATAATATAATATAATATAATATAATATAAACCATAGCTGATATCATGTTTAAGTCTGTTTTCATCACTTTTGTCCATTTCTGTCGTCCAGATCTTTGAGTCTTTTTAACCTTTACTGCTTCTTGTATGCTGTTTTCTTCCCCTTTTATCCTTCTTTGCTGTGTTTCAATAGTTTCAAAAGTACTCTGAAAATATATTAAAATTCAGAGAAAACTATTAGATTTTTGCCACAGCTGGCACTGAATTTACCAGACATCTTTCTGCAAATGTATTCACAATCTGACGTGGTCCCCCAGAGTCAGAACGGTCTGTTATACATAGCAGCAGTTTGTTCTTCAGAAATAACAGTAATTACCATTTAGATACAAGTTTACCAAAGCCAGACAAGATGAAGATGAAGAGGAGGTTCCTCTCCACTTACTGTACAGTGAGACTTTGACACAGAGAATATACTAAATGTCTTCCTCCTTCCTACTAGCTGCCTCACAGGAAATCATTGTGTCTCAGTCTTGTGCAGCTGGAGATCCCTTCAGTTTGGTTGTTCCAAAGTGTTCCCGTCATGCCTAAAATGCCTCCAGACTCTTCAGAACCGTCCTCAGCTCGTGCTCCAGTAACCTTAATTGGGTGGAGGAGCAGCAGCTGAACACAAAGACTTTCCTGGATTTTCAAGCTTTTCACTCTGTGAGAGAAAACTAATTTCTTCATGTTGTTTCAGACCTTTCTTCCAGTAAACCTTGCCTTCATGGCTATTGGAAAAGCCAGTAACAATCATTTACTGTGTAAAATAAGCTTTTCTCTGAGTTGAGCCCTTCTTCTCCACTACAGTCTGATACGTCTGCTCAAGTTCCTGCAGCTGCCGTATCCAACCATCAGTCACCCTAAAATACCCGAACCCTTTCCACTTTGGGAAAATGCTGCCGTTTCACATATTTACTTTACCCTCATCCATATAAATGGGATGAAAAAAAAGAAACGCCTCCGTATAATGCAATACTGTTCACTAGAAACAAAAAATACATCCTGAAAAATGTCCATAAAGTTGGATTTAACGCTGTATGAGACAGCATTTATTTTATTCACTGCAGAGTTTATATTATTTATCAGAACGGAGTCAACCATCAGCTTTTTTTCAGGTTTATCATGTATTCAGGTTGTATTTGTTTGTGAATCCAGTAATCTAGTACATGTTGCTGTGTACTGAATGACAGCGGCGTACTGTCCCAGACTACAATGTCTGAATATTTGCATCAACTGTCGAGGAAACAATTCATGCAGGATTCACAGAGCAAACAGAGAATGGCTGACAGCTTTGATATGACAACACTTTCCCCTCACGTAGAGCTCCACAACGTCTCAGAATCAGTCATTCACGAGTTCACGAACTCAGAAAAAGAAGAAAAAAAAAACAAGAAAGAGGGAGGGGGAATAAAAGGATGCAGTATGTGGGGAAATGAATACGAGAGAGGAGACAGAGAATGTGAGGTGAAGAAGAGAAATCTTTCCAAGAACTCTCTCAATCCTGTACAAGTCTTCAGTGACTTCCTGTTCCTGTGGGGAGAACAGAGGTTCTGCTGAGGAAGGAGATCACATCTCTATTAAGACGAAGGCTCTTTAACTGCTTTGTAGTAAGAACATCTCACCTGGGACTAGTTGAGGTAGAAAGTTCAGCAGGTATGAGCGAGGAGAAGCTAACTAGTTTGGAGACGAGGAAGTTTTCCACTTGCAGTTATGTTTTATTGATTGTAGTTCTGGAAATGAATCTCTTGCCAAACATCAGCTATAGGTTCCTCTTGGTCCTGCATTTGTGTTATTAATTCATCGTCTCTTACTCTTGGCTCACCAGCTGTTTTGCTCTTGAATGTGGATAAATATTTCATTGGATGATTTCCATTCTTCAGCAGCAGCTGTCTCCTGCCGTAAAGGCTGATATGGAAATGACCTGAGTCTCTTCTGGCACAGTAAATGTATTCAAATCACACCACATCAATCACAATATATATCTAATACTCTTCTATACCACCATCCCTCATTTGCATATGTTTCAGAGTCTTGTACAAATTCAATATTGTGCTCTTACAAGTACAATTTTGAATGGAGGAACACTCTGTGCATGTGTAATGCAGCAGGAAGTCCTGGTTCAGCAGCTGTGGTGGGTTTCTGATATAAATCCATCTTGTTCAGTGATGAAGGCAGCACGGTGGGCACAGACACCATATTCTAGTCAACAGCTGGAATTAAGTGACAAACGACTGAGCGGACTGTAATTTGTTGAACAGGAGTTGATTTGATATATCTCTGTATGCAGTCAAGGGCAGGAGAGGAGTTTAAACATCTGTATTTATCCTGACATCTGGTGAAATCATCATTAACAACATATAATATGTATTATTTCAGTCAACTAAGTGCATTCAAACCAAGATTCATTTATGTTCAGATCCATTTTTCAGTCACCTCTATTGTATCAGAACATTAATACAAAGTGTAGACAAACAGGCTGCTAACATCACCATCATCTTATAATGGGGATGATTATAATCAGTGTAGTCTACATACAAAAGTATTCAGATCTTTTAAGTAAAAGTACTAATACAACACTGTGAAATTACTCCACTACAAGTAAAAGTCCTGAATTCAATACTTACTTAAGTAATAGTACAAAAGTATCAAAATGTACTTAAAGTACCAAAAGTAAAAGCACTTTTACCCACTCAGACTTTTATATATATTCTTAATATTACATTATTTGTATTGATGCTTTTATGTAGGCTGGGTTTTAATTTTGTGAAGACAGGGCTCATTTATTACTTAATTATAATATTTAATAAAAAGTCTAATCACTTTAAACTGATTATATAGTTTATGTTAAATCTCAGCCTGTAAAGTAACTAAAGCTCTCAGCTAAATATAAAAAAGTAAAAATATTTGCCTAAAAATGTAGTGGAGTAGAAGTAAAACGTTACATAAAATGGAAATACTCAATTAAAGTATAAGTGCCTCAAAATTGTACTGAAGTACATCATTCCTGTCCACCACTGGTGATCAACTGATTTACTGCAGGTGTTTCTGTTATTGATCATAACTTCACTGACTCTATTTAACAAAATATTCTGCTTTGGCCTTATTCCAAAAAGTACTTTTTTATTTTTACTTAACTGTTTACATGGCTATTAAAATACACTATATGCAGCTGATTTAAAATGTTGTTTACGGCTTTAACATATGGATCAATGGAACGGATGGATACTTGTGACATTTTGCATTTCTTTGGATTTTTTTCCTTTTTCATTCCTCCAATCACCTCCTCAGCACCGCAATATTTTCACATATCCAAACTCAAGTTGCTTTTCTTTTGGACTTGCTTCTCTTACCTGCCCTGCAAACTGTTGGCTAGTTGATTTGTGTCCAACACACAGAGCTGAGCAGGCAAGAGGCATCACTAACTGTAGTAAAACCCCAGTTGAGATGCATGTTTGGAATGCTACATATCCAAAGAATGCCTCTAACACCCCAATAACATCAGCTACGTTTTCATCTGACATGTTACATGTTTGATAAGGCTTAATACTGAATATCAAAGGGGAATATACTACTGTTTACATTCCAAAATTCAGAATATTGTTATGTAAACATAGTGACTGATATACAGTCATGGAAAAATTATTAGACCAGTTTTCTTCAATTTCTTGTTCATTTTAATGCCTGGTACTAAAGGTGTTTGGACAAATATAATGATAACAACAAAAAAAGCTAATAATAGTTTAATTTAGGAGCTGATATCTACCCATTTCCTATGGTTTTCTTGATAATAACCAAAATCATTATCAACAAAACCATGTTAAATGGCTTGATATCAGCTCTTAAATTAAACTCTTATGAGCTATTTTTGTTGTTATCATTATATTTGTCCAAACAAATGAACCTTTAGTTGTACCAGGCATTAAAATGAACAAGAAAGAAAGGAGAAAACAAGGGTACACAAACATTCCCATCATATGAATGTGAGCTATATATTGGTGGACTGTTGTATAACACTGCATCAGTTTGTGCGTATGTCCAAGACTTGTGAAAGTAGAAACCAATCCAGGCTGAGAGGGAGATTAAAAGAGTTTGACAGAAAGCAAACTTTATAATTTCAAGGCAGGCGGACACATATTACATCTTTCTTCTCTTTGTGACTGTGAGCGCACACAGACATGGTGTTAGCTTGTGTGATTGCTGCTATGCTGCATGTGTTATTAAGTAGAAGTCAGTGGAGCGTGCTTCCATATGGCTGGCCTCAATGCAGCCAGTGTCATGCCAGTTATGCAGCAAGATTAGCTAATTCACTTTTCGTTAGGGCAGATTGCTCAGCCCAAAAGCACATTTCGTTCTGTCCAGCGCTCTGTTCTCCCTCTGCACTGATGGAAAGCCTGTCTGCATCGCTGTGGTGCAGATGGAGTCAGAAACAAGGAGAGGACTCTAATTTATAGTTATAACTATATATTATAACTATATTATAACTATATAGTTATAGATATATGACTGGACAGACGTACTAAACAATCTTCATGTAACCAAAGAATCCAAATGCTTTTACTGTGAGATTTCTCAGAACGAAGAAGATAATATAACTGCACCTCTTCCCGACTGTGTTACATTAGAAAGAAGCAGCTGATGTGATTTCCCAATAATGATCTCCCTTAAACACACAGAACCTAACAGGTGTCCTGAACAGTTTGAAACTGTTCCTGCAAGGGATTTTCCGTAAACAACTGTCATAGCGGTGAATGTGTGTTCATCTCTGCACAGCTAATGATCCTGTGGGAGAGAGAGAACGCATAGCATGGAGGCTTGGATCCGTTTCAACAAGCACGTGTTTAAATGCTCACCGTGAGCAGGAAGTCACCAAAGAGCTACTGAGGGCCAAACGTCCTGCTGCAGACCAGCAAACAGTCGGATCAGAGTGGTTTAACTCGCTCTGAGCACTGATGCCTTTGTTTTAAAGTGGTTTCAGCCCTCGGTCCTGGTCCCAGCCCAACACATGTCCCTTTGATCAGCTCTGATGTTTAATTACACTAAACAAGATAAGACCGTGTCCTCCATCTGAACTGTTCCAGCTTTGTCTCCTCCTTGTCTAATAGAAAACAGCTGGGCATATCATGAGAAGAGTAGAATGCCCTCTCCCACCAGGCTGGCTATCAGAGCTGTTTGTGCTCATCTCTGATGTTCACCCGGAGCCGGCTACTGTGCTTATCCATGCTTTAGTGCACTCCATCAGCTGAGGCTGTGTTACAGTCTCTCTGGTGCTTTATTAACACAGATGTTCACCTGATAGATGAGGATAAGACAGATAAAGAGTAGAAAGACAAAGAGTCTGCAGAATATTCCCATATCCAGTGTATGGAAGTGTAGACTGTTGTCTTTAGTTTAAAGTGATTTACAGTGTAAAACCAAGCTGCTGACAGAGATGAAAACAAATGTGGAGAGAGGGCTGGAGCACATTCTGCATGTTCCTCCAGCCAACAGAAGACCACTCTGCATTGTGGTGGCAGTGGGAGTGAGAAGGGTGGAGAGAAAATGTGAGTTATGGAATCTGTAATGAATAGTCTCAATGACACCACTAGCTGCCAGATTGCATAGTTTAGCTCCATCCATCACTAAAGGAAGATTTTCGACTCTTTCCCCCGCAGCTGAAATATGAAAATCACAGCTTCTCTGTCCGGTTTTAATACTGAAGCCATCGATTCGCCGGCCGCTATCTCACCACAGCCTTAATTACACGCTATCTCTGGTGCTATCTGCCCTCCCGCCTGAGCCCAGTCATCACTCAGAGCAAGATGAGTGAGATGAGTCCATTTTAATTAAATAATAGAGAGAGCCAGACGAAGAGAGATTACAATGCCAGTGTGTGCAATATGACCTGGGTGGAATAATGTCTATATTTGGCTGTCACAAGGTTTATGAACTACTCAGATGTGGAGTCACACTGCAGTTATATAAGATGATATGAGAAGAACCTCAACAGAGACACCTGCACCCAATATCTGTTGTTTGTTCAACTGTTATTAATTAGGTTTTAGTAGAGGAGAATTCAGTTTATATTTAGAGTATAAATGCATGATCACATAGAGATGAAAGACTCAGCTTCCTTTACTGCAGGCCTAACAAGGTGACCTATAACTGGTGAAATAGATCAAATAAAATGAATGCTCTGAATCAGGACTGTGCAGTTGAAATTGCACATGCACAGTACAATTAAATTAAATTTACAAGATCAGACATTCATACTTGCTGTATCTGTTTTGCAATTTGTGGCAGAAGGCAGAAGGCTCCTGCAGAAAAAAGAAACATTTGAAAACATTTGAAACCAGAAAACAGCTCACTCATGGCCCTGAAACTGTAAATATCTATAATTCCTGTGTGTGTGTGTGTGTGTGTGTGTGTGTGTGTGTGTGTGTGTGTGTGTGCATGTATAGGTGGGCCCTGCTGGAAGGCATAGGTCCCAATCCTTCGAATGTTATCTCTTTAACAGAGCATGGAGCGTCCTGTAGAGCGGATCAGCTGGGCAGCCATTTCTCTCACAGTGGGACACACACACACACACACACACACACACACACACACACACACACACACACACACACACACACACACACACACATTCTTATTGCTTTGCTTTTTTTCCCAAAGCAAATTGAAGAGCTGCAGGTATCCTTTTGGGGGGAAACATGTGGAAAGGAGGGATTAGGGTGAAGAAAAGTGCTGGGAGCTTTTGTGAATGCAGATTTATTGAATACGAGGATTTCCTTTCTGTAATTAACATCACTAGCCCTGATTCCATTAAAATATAAGCAAATTTTGAAGCATCATTTTTAAATGTTGCATTCAAAAAAATGAAAATTAGGGGCGTTTCCAGTAACTGGTTTAGATCCAATAAACAAAGCTGCATTAACGTACTTTAGTCAGAAGATGGCGCTGTAATGTATCGCTGTATGTTATTCTGTCAGGAAACAACAGAAGAAAAGATTGAGAAAGAGAAAAAATAACGATAAAAAGGTTTCTAATCAGACGACTTTGGCCACTCATGAAAGGAAATATGTCGTCAAGAATTAGATTCAATTGTGCGATTTACAATCCTTTTCATGTCAGCTCGTCTTGACCGCCAGAAACAGCTGATCAGAAACAGCTGATCAGAAACAGCTGATCAGTCATGTGACTTAAATGTTCACTACATCAAAACTTATTTTAAAAAATGATCTCCATCTCCTGTTTAGCGTATTAACAATGTTTTAATAAAGACAAAACTCACCTCAAGCCAGCGTAAAAACTTGTACGCACATTTTCATAATTTTTATCTAATTTTGGTTCATCAAGCTTGGAAGCAGCATGGATGATATTTCTCATTCAGTATTATCCTGGACGGCTCCCAGCCAAGCTCAATACTGTATTAAGGCTAGTGTGATCACACCTGACCTGCAGTTTATACAACATGTCAAATGAGGGAGGCCTGACTTCTCTGAGGTCAAAGGTCAAACCACTGAGTCCTTGAACTCTGACCCCTCCTGGCCCCCCTTCATTGATTTAACACACTCCTCTGTGGATGACCTTGGAGGGAATAACAGAGAAGATTTATGAGTTTTTCTTCCTTCCAGGTAATATGATTTTAAGAGCAGAGAGCTACGCGGGGCTCCGTCCCGTAGGAACGCAGCAGAGTGTCATTTCAGGTTGAATCTTTTATTCCAGCTTGCTTTAGTTTCTTGTTATTTTGAACCTCTATCTATTGCCTCGCTGCTCCTCTGGGCTTTGTTCCCTGAGCTGAAGACACAGCGACCATCCCGGCTCTGCCTCAGACAGTTTCACAGCAAACACCGGCTCCACACTGCAGAAATCAACTCGGATAAGAGGATTATGGGACCGAGGACGACTGAACAGGACGTTTAGTGTCGGCGCCCAGAAACAGCGCGATCAGCAGCTAAGGGTTATTAGGCAGCTCCCCGACTTAAAGACTGGCGCTGCTTCTAATTTACTGTCCTCCACCTCTCTTATTCTCTCCTTTTCTTACCATTCTTCCAATTCTGCTTGACTCTTTTCTCCCTGCTTTATCTCCAACTTTCCTCCTGTTATTATTTCTATAAAAAGCAGCTTTTCTGTTTAATTTAGTTCCTCTTCTGTTAGTCTGCTTCTCATTTTTGTCAGTAACTCATCAACGTATCAGCATGGGAGTAATATCACAGCTCGGATTCATCATAAACCTGTCTGAGCTACTTTCTGGTTAGTGGTAAAACTGCATATGCCTCTGTGTGTGTGTGTGTGTGTGTGTGTGTGTGTGTGTGTGTGTGTGTGTGTGTGTGTGTGTGTTTAGCAGGGCTATTTTCCCCACTCTTTTTAGTGCCGTCGATTTAAAGCCAAGGAAATATATGTTCATCTCTCCTCCCTTAATGTGTGTGGAATGGCTGAGTGCAGTAAAGACAAAAAAAAAAAAGAAGCGTAATTGCGCCGCATGTGAAAGGAGCGGGCAGAGTGACGGTCCCCCAAGGACCTCCCCAATACAGGAGGAGATAATTACTGAGGAGAAGACAGAGAGGCCCATCACCTCCTGGTTCTCCTCATGGAGCATCAGTCATACAGCTGATGGATAACGCTGTTAAACTCTGATATCCAGAGAAACAGAGAGTCTCTGTTTACTGTGTGAGGTGTAATGTCTAATAATCCAGTCACTTGATGGTGCTGCTCTCTATTCTCAGTTACACATTGACTTTTAACGCCAGTTGCTCTTAATGTCACAGAAAGCAGCGTGATGTTTTGCCTTCAGGCAGCGAGAAGAGTTGATGCTTCAGTTTTTACTTGTTTCAGCATTTTAAAGGAATTACTGCAGAGCATGGTTTAATGCAGCTATAGTGGAAATATTTGATTACAGATCTAGTAAGATGACCTTTTGCTTATTGGGAGAAGATTAAAGGCATATGCTGCCTCAGCAATGACCAGCTATTAAAGCTCAGTGCTTTTTGACTTTTTGAATGAAATATGTATCATCCAGAAGAAGTTTCAGATCCTTTACTGAAGTAAAAGAACTTACAGATTGTTACAGATGTGATGCTGAGATGCAGAGTCCTCTGAGTTTAGTGAATCGGTGCAGTTTAACATTTAGCTTAGCTCTCAGTATTTAGAGAGACTCTTCATCATGCTGAGGATGACGACACATTAACCTAAATGCATTACCACAAAGACGAATGTAGAAAAAAGAGCTGGGAGATCAATCGGACATTAAATGTGATGAGTTTGTTTATTTGTGGAGAAGAGGGGCTGCAGCCAATTATGGCTGATTGTATATAGAGAAGAAAAATTGGAGTCAAATTGGTCGATAGATGAGAGAGTCTTTGCTCCAATCTTTCATATTTAATGTAACAAATACTCTGATTCACAGATAAATTGTTTCATTTTGCACAAATACACAAACAAACACACACATTATATATCATTCAGTTATCGTTTTGAAATCAAAGCTTTAATCTGTGATGTTTTTAGAGTGATGCATTTCTTTGCACACACAGGCTACAAGTTGCATCTTTAATCAAAGCTTTGAAAATAAAAACCTTGTGCTTTCTTGTCTGTGACGTTCTTTGCATAATATACAAAAGCTCCAGTCGCTTCTTAGCTGCAGCACCAACTCAGTCAGACCTCCACGAGCCATTTACTGGCTCAGCAGGGGGCCAAGGTATTCAATCCCTGCTCCACTGGCATTTGTGACTCCAATCATCTTTCACTTGTAGCGTTTTTGTGTAATGTGGACAAGAAATAAGGAATTTAGAACAGGTCTGAGCAGTCCATCAGACAGGGAACCTTGCCAGCGTCATCTCTGGCCTTCAGCTCTGCAGCGTTCCTTTTAGGTGTCAGAACAGCTGCTGGGTTCAGAGCTCTGATGTGGACTGAGCTGCTGAAATGACGTCAGAGCTGAGAGTGTCTCTGTTAACCAGCGTGTTGTAAGGTCCTCTGCCCTCAATATGTTCCTCTTGTTCAAGTCGTATATGCTGGAGGCACATCCTCCTTTAATCTCCTGGCCCTTTATGTGAAGTGATATTCCCTGGAAAAGAAAAACTAAAAAGCTTTCCTGAACTGAAAAATGTCATCTAGGGGCGGAAAATTATTTTCAGATTTTTCTATCTCCTCAGCCAAAGAAAACCAATTTCATTTTTATTGTCATATTTCCAGCAAATGAATTGAGGCTTGTTTTTTTTTTCCACAGCGGTGAAAAAGTTCTAATCCTTATTGCTACGGGCAGAAAAATAATTGAGTCAGAGAGAGGTCAACACACACACACACACACACACACACATACACACACACACACACACACACACACACACACACACACACACTAGCTTTGGGCACAAATACGTACATTTTCACAGACACTCAACACATAAATATTCTATTTGAAACACATGCATGTACACATTTGCCAATGCATACACACTCTGATGTATCTGCTGATAGTAAACTAAACTGGCACAGAGGCTCAATTCAGATACTTCCATTAGCAAACGTCACTTCTAACAAGGTCAGGTTGTCTCAAACAGGGTTGTCTAGCACTTACTGAAAAAAATTACAATGGCAACATTTCACAGCAAGACGGTCGCTGGTCCAACTGAGGCTCTTCTGAGTGGAGTTTGCATGTTCTCCATGAGTTCTCATTGGGTACTTCGGCTTTCTCCCACAGTCCAAAACATGCACTTAGGTTTAATTGGTGACTCTAAATTGCCCGTAGGAGTGAATGAGAGCGTGATTGTCTGTCTCTGTGTGTCAGCCCTGTGATAGTCTGAGACTTGTCCAGGCTTTACCCGCCTCTCGGCCCAGCTTCTTCTTTCTTATTAACGGCATATTGCAACAGGTCCACACTACTGCCATTATTTAAATATCTGCTGCTGTGCTTGTTTTCATCCGAGGAAACACTGCAGCTTGCTCGCACGCCATTTTCACAAGTTTGAAACGGGTTCCCTCCTCTTTTGCTACATAGCAAAGAATGTTGAGCATTGAGGATGGGAAGAGTCACAGTTTTTGTGGAGTTTTTGTTAAATAGTGAGAGTCAGAGTGAATGCACCTACTCTCTGACTTACTTGAAATAGTAACTGTAAGTACAGAAGTACACACATTAAGACACAGACTCTATAGTGAAGCTAGTGGCTTTATGACACAGTGGGGCTTCAAACAAAATGCAAACATACTCAAAATTACTAGTTTATTAAGGTAATAAATTAAATAAAAAGTAGGCTCATTTCACATAGACTTCTATGCAATCAGACTTTTGCCATCAGAGTAGTCGCCCCCTGCTGCTCATTAGAAAGAATGGAGGTTTAAGGCGCTAAATCATTAGCTTTATTTTTGAGACCTTGCCGTTGGGTCAATAAGTAACCATGTAAACACATCTTAAACTATAAGATGAAATAAAAATCACTTCTTATAATTATAATACACACTAATTATTATTGTAGGATCCTTCATGTTGGCGTGTCTTATGAAAACCCACCATGCGATATGAGCACCAGGGCAGCGACATGCTCTCATAAACATTGCTATGTCCTTAGTTAGTAATATGTGTGAATAATCATCCAGTGGCGGCCCCCGACTGACTGTGTTGCCAGGGGAAATCAGGCTAAACCGCCCCCAGCAGGGACCAGCAGGGACCAGCAGGGACCAGCAGGGACCAGCAGGGACCAGCAGGGACCAGCAGGGACCTTCCATCCCATTAGCTAAAGTACAGGTAGATCAGCCTCGCCTGTCTGACTCCCACTGTAACGTCCACTGACTCACACACACATGCGTTAGTCCATGTTTTCGTGCAGGTGTGTGTGTGTGTGTGTGTGTTTGATGACTGTGTGGTGTGAATACTGGGACAGCCATAGTCACGCTATGCTGCCTGCATACACCTACCTGATCTGCAGCCATTAATCATTGAGCGAGCCCTATAAATACCTCCTGAAGGGATTTCTCTTGTGTGAGAGTGCGTGGCTGTAATCAAGCATAAGAAGTAGCCCTTTGGTCTTCTCTCTCTCTATCTCTCTCTCTTTCTCTGTGTCTTTTCTTTATTCTCTTCCTTCCTTTGTTATAGAGGAGAAACCAAGGCTGTTATTGAAGCTGTTAGCCATATGTGTCCTTGATGAACACTCTCTCAAGCCTGATGAAAAATACTTTGATCGAAGGTGACAGCTGCCAATACTCATGGATTTTCCCCCTTTTTTGTAACCGTGTGTGTGTGTGCATGTGTGTTTTAATGTGTGTGTTTGCATGCATGTCTGCCTCTGCTGGTCCATATGCTTGAATGCGGTTGGTCCGTCTGTCAGCCAGGTTTCAGTCATTAGGATCGTATCCAAATCACAGCGAGCTGAACCTCTCATCTCTCATTTAGCCTGATGGACACCCGCTCAGGGAGCTCAGAGGGGAGACACGTCCCGCTCTGTCTGTCCTTCTCACTCTCTCTTTCTGTTTGTTTGGGCGTGCATGACTATACGTGCCTGCTCCACCAGAGCTGAAGGGCATCGAGTGCATTACAGCGTTTTCTCCTCATTAAAATGAATACAATAGTTCAATACTCTGTGTACTATTGCATCAAGATTGAGCAAATACCTAGTTATTCCAGTTGAACCTGATTGGTACCATCCACTTCCATTAATGCCTGGTTTGCCTATACCACTCAGCTCATGTTCCATGACTGTATGGCACAATATTTAACGAGCTGTGGGCGTAATTACACAAAGATGATTAGAGAGAGAATAGGTCGGCTGTACATCTTCTGGAATGGCAGCAGTAATAAAGCAGCTTAGGTAACTAGCAGCATTTAAATGTACCTGGTTCTAAGCCTGACATTTCCCAGATGGAACAGTATAATAGGAAGGGGTCATTTTAATTTCCAGCCTCAAGTTGGTTTTCAAAATTGAGCAGAAATCTCCTTTCTTCTACTCTGTTTTTGTCCTCTGGATCAGGATGAATTGTCCCTTTGAGCGAAGTGTACCGGTGGTTTTATTCATATGACAACATAATAGTCAGTAGTAAAATTATAGGAGTGTTACAGTGAAGTTGCATGTAAGAATATCAGCCAATATGTTGATATCACTACTTTTTGCAATGTCCACCCAAAAAATCCAGCATTAGTTTGGGCTCTATGTAGCAAAAAGGCAGATTTCCTCCATTTTTCCTTGTTAATGCTAAGCTTTGCCAACCCTCTGCTGATTCTAGCTTCATACTTGACAGACAGTGGTATCAATTTTCTAATCTAACTCTCTATTTCCCAAGCTATTCCTTTAATAGGCTTATGGAAAACAGGGTCCAGATAATGTAGATTTATTAGTGAGAATAAGTGGAAAGAGCATCACTAAATGCTGTCACCTCTCCCAGATCCCTCAGTGTGTCATGCTGCCTATATCAGAGATAGCACAAAGCAAAACAATAGCCGCAGGCTGATCTGACATCAGCATAATTCATAAAACTCTGCAGGCATATCAGTGTCAAGCATATGCCAATGCTGTTTAATTACTAGAGAGAGATAATCCACAGGTAATTACTCCTTTTTATTAATTTCCATTTTTAATGTCCCCATATCCATTCATTTACTTTGTCACAGCTGCTGAGGTGCTGCGGCGGAAGGCTTTATGTATTTAGGGAGGAATCATTTCAGAGTGTTTTCCCACTGCATGGAGAGCAGCCATTAGACTGATGCAAATAATATGGTAATTTGGCTAAAATTCAGGCTCCACTATATTCTATATCCAGCTGCAATATTGTTGGCTCTGTTCCTTGAGCAATCACAGGACATACAGCCAAATCTTGGTTCAGAATAATAAACTCTGTAGCTTCTTTTTCTTCCTTTATGCACTTTTACTTAAAAGACATCAGTCCAGATTGTGGTGAAGTGACGACCAGCCAGTCTGAAGTCATTTTTTGGGCTCTGGACCTAATACGCATAGAGAGGAGAAAACTGTGAGCAAGGACAAACAAGTAAGATATAACAAACTGAAGACAAGACAACGGCAGACTACAAAAGTGAGAGAGGTGAAGGAACATGAAGCCAATAAAGAAGAGGAAAGGTTGCGGAGCAGAGAGGGAGAGCGGGATCATTATGTTTCACCACAGTGTACCTTCCTCGGACATCATTCTCCCTCTTCCAATTAAGCCCTCCAAAAACAGATCTGTGCAGACGGGCGGGAGGCACTCAGCTAAGACCCACAATGTCTCCCACTGGTCCAGTTTCCCTGGATAAGCAGTGGATCAGTGCAACTGCAGCGCTGCTGTGTCTGAGAGACTGGGACCTGCTTTGTCAAGTTGAGGAAGCTCCAGCTGTTCTGTTGCTGCATGGAACCAAGACGCATCCTTTAGCAGGATAAAATGAGCTCGCCTGGAGAGAACAAGAGTTTGTGGATTTATGGCGGGCACTTTCAGCACAAGCCAAATGGTTTTCTGATGTAATCAGGCCTCACATCACATGAGACACGGCTCCTCTGTGCCCGTTGTCTGCCACACACTCACACATAAAGATCTCCACAGAGACCTGTTAGCCTCAGGTGCATGTACAAGCTCACACATCCTTCCAATTAGGCACATGCACTTCCTTACATGCATGAATAAATACAGTACATGTGTGTTTAGAACTTTACAAAACAAACTTCACCAAAGCAAACCAAGCATGTGTTTTTTTATTCAGATCATCAAACATTTCCTCGTCTTGCATCATAATGAAGTCTCTGAAGGTGTGCAGGGAGACTCCACCATGACTTGGCTCTTTGTTGATGACTCATCCTAATCAACCCCACTTTCATCTGCTGGCTGCTCCCATAGTTCAGAGGCTCTGCATTAATGTAATATCATCATCATCAGCTCCAGGATATTTGAAACTTTCCTTCATTGTCCTGAAACCTGCTGAATTAATTTTAATGCAGTTGGATTTGATCGGAGGAGATGCAGTTGATTTGAGTTTCCGGAATGTGCCGGAATGGTTCTACCGGCTGAGAAATGGGAGTTTAGTGCGTATGTGTGATAGAGAGAAGGTGATCACATCAAGTAACGCCGTCACGTGTGTGTGTGTGTGTGTGTGTGTGTGTGTGTGTGTGTGTGTGTGTGTGTGTGTGTGTGGAGACGGTGAGATTGTTGCTAGGATTCCCATCTCTCTCAAAAGGAAATGAAATCTGGATGACGCCACAGCAGCAATCAATTAATCCTCCATGAAGTCAGACAGAGTCATACACACACATGTGTTGCAGCTCCACAGATATACAGCAGTGATGTAGCAGTGATGTAGCAGTGATATAGCAGTGATGTAGCAGTGATGTAGCACTATTTCAGAGTGTCCTTTGTGCTGTAAGGCAACCTAGAGTGGATACAAGCATTTAACAGGTTCTATTTATACCTGACCTTTACTAGTGAAAGCGTCTGGTGAATGTGTGCAGTAAAGTGTGTACGTTCATTCATATAGAGGAGCGTCACCAAGAGAGAAAAACTGCATATATCAAACGTTGGGCTGCAGGAGCGAACACCCACACAGTAACACAATTAGTGCAGAGTTTATGCAGTAAGTTATTGGCCGTATTGAACCACAAAACAGAATGAATCTAAAAGCCAGACAGCTCTAGTGGCTTATGAATAATGATTTCTCAGCGAGGTAATTTGATTTATCTTCGCACACTTTTAGCTAGAGTCTACTTTTTCTTCATTGGTGAATTGATTCCCAAGGTTGAGAGACAGCAGGATGATAGTACTCTGGGTTTTGTTTGAACTCCTTTTTCTTTATAAGCACGATGTAAGTGGGAGAGATTGAAAGAGGCACAGGGAGCGAGAAGATGAGAAGAGCTTGACATAAGCATAAGATGGGACCCATCAATATCACAGTAGCACTAATTATTTTCATAGCCAGTAATGGGATGGCACTGTGCTTTGTCTCCTTTACTCCTTTGTCCCTCTCAGCTTTAACCCATTTAATACTTTGCCCAAAGTGTATCACATTAACTCTCCCGCCATTCCTCTTCATCAGGAAATCGACTATTGATGCTTTTTGCCCACATGAAGCATCAGTCTGTTGGTGATCTAACACAGAGACAGAAAAAGAAAAGAAGATGGACACAGAAGTAGTTTTAGTGGCATTGTGTTGAACCACCAGTTGCTGTTTTGGGGGTTTTCTGTCATCCAGGGAAGCCTCGTCAGAGAAACAGGATTCTTCTGACAGATGCAATGCAGCCGGAGCACGAGGGCTTTTTATCATATGCAACGTTAGAGGAAGCAGCAGTGTATTCTGGGAGTGATTCCACCGAGGTGTATGTATACATTCTCAGAGAGCATAAGATAAACAGTGGATATAAGACGAGCTTGTTCACCAGCGTATCTTCCCAAGAGTATGCTTCCCTTTCTACATGACAGAAATATCAAAGGCCTGTTTGATCTCACCGCCAGCTTTTCACCCTCCGAAACAAATCGACACGGTTCAGGGCTCCTTTTTTTTCTGAATAGCTGCTTGTTGGAGTTTTGATGATGAAATGTTGCAGTCTGTTCAATCCCTCATACTCTGAATTTCTCAGCTCCTCCCTTCAGTGTTCCTTCTTTCACCAGCTCTCTATCTCTCTCAAGTCTGGCTCGCTTTTTCTTCATGGTTCAAGATCTCACCTCATGTAGATGAACTGCTATTTGCATCTGGCTGCGCTTCAGGCTGGCAGTTAGTGTGGAAGAGAAGGTATGGGAGAGGACAGTGGAAACAGATGAAAGTAACGATAGAGTGAAATGGAGAGCAATATGCCAGCTTAGTTAATTCCAAATGCTTGCCATCACACCCCCATCCAATCTTACTGCCACACTCCCACTGATACAGGCTCTTAACCGCTCCGTCTGGTCCAAGTTACTCTCCGTGTGCTTAATGTCCACCAATTAGGCCCAGGCTCATTTTGGACTGAGCATGTCTGATTATTTGTCATTTGTCCCATCAGAGCTGTGTTGCTGGACTCATAACTGCTACTTAATTGGCTGGGAGACAGAACACTGGGTCTATATGGGTGCTTAGGCTAGCTGCTGACTGATGATGATGGCTAGTGTGGGACTGAGGAAGCCTATCTGTGGGGTAATGGAGACTGAATGGATGGTGCCCTGCAGATGTCTTATGTTTTCTATTTAGCCCATATAAGCCCTCACGTCTTGACTGGAGGTGCCTATTAGGGCTGTGCCGAGTACACGGAGGCGTCTGCGCTCCGTGATTAAACCGAAACACGGCTGCCACAGCGGGCCGCATGTAGCTGGAGAGGCAGTATATTTTTGGACAGGACAGTCAGAGAGCAACTCGCTGGGCAGATAAATGAACATAAACCTTCTGTAAACAGGGCAGCAGAAGAAGAAAGACTAGAGAAGTGGGCATGGAGCCATTTTAATATCTGGTGGACCAAACTGGGCGAGGAAACACTCCACAAAGGCCCTTTAGCAAGGCACTTAAAGGCACCCTGCAGAGTTTTCATGTAAACAAACACAGTTATGATGATTCAGTGTTAACCCAAACCCTCCAACCAAAAACTATTATGTCTTTGAGTGCTAACATTTTGTTAAAATGCATTTACTTCCTCATTTGCATTGATTATATTTGGGATTTTTTTCAACTTGCATTGTTTAAATCATGAGATAAGAATTCATCCAACTTTTGTGTTGTATAGGAAAACCTGGTATAACTTTTTCCTCTGTACCACGGACCTCCATTGTGGCCAAAACCTATTAAAAACACATCAGTGCTGTATTGGGTGACATGTTCCTTCATTACTTTGAACATGGGCTCTGTAGTTTATTTGAAGTCAATCCCCCACTGGGCTGTAAATACACAGTAGCTCTTTGAGTTACTTTCTGGGTCTAAGTGTTGAAAACAACAGAGCTTCTTCTATTTAAGAATGTTGGTTTTTTTGCAATTTTTAAAACTTTAAAAAACTTTTTGTTGATCAAAGATTTGTATCTTAAAAGGCTTGGCACTGAGACAGGCTGGGGAAGCTGGAAAGTATTGAGGGATGGACTAATGAATTGTTGGTTTGTGGTCTTTACATGAGATTTGTTTGCAATGGCAAAATTATAGGCTACTTTCACAAGCATCAGACGCATTGCATTTCTGAAAGTTACAACCTCAACCTTTGTTTTGTTCACTTTGTGGCACCATGATGACAAGCGATGATAATCTGCGTGATTCGTCTGTATTCGTCGGTATTTTCTTTGTTTATTTAGCACGCCGTTTCACATACAAATCAGTTTAAGAGCAAGTATGTTGCGGCACAGGCGCTGTGTATGTAATATAGATACAACATTATTATGCAGATAAATGTATTTTAACAACAAAACACAGCCAAAATCCCCTTTTTTATAATAGTGATTTACAGGTGAAAAGTAAGGCAGACTAGTTGTGTCCAGTTTTCATGGTTGGTCAGGCTGCTGCTGGACTGAACAGGCAAAATATTTTCTACCCTTGCACCAGGATTCATCTCCTCTTTGTTGCTGCTTGGTTGACTCCTATTGGTTGGTCAGAGCGGTATAATTTCTGCATGTTACACCCTTCTGATGGAGCTCTTTGATGGCAGCAGCTGGTACAGTAACACCGTGAGTGTAACTGGACACCCAAGGCTTTCTTTTTACATCCGTTAGCTTCTGCAGAAAAAAAAAAAGACTGCAGTACGTGGAAGCTGGACTATCCAAATTAGGGAGAAAAAAAGAAACAATTGCCTGCAGTCAAATAGAGCACAAACAAACAAAAGTGCAGAAGTGGAAAGTGGAAGAGCAGAACAATGATCACTCCTGGGGTTGTTATGGTTACAACACCTGGGAAAGTGGACCAGAGAATATGTTCTCGCTCCGTAATAAAACGGGACTTGTAAGATGAAGAAGCTGAAGAGGCGAGAGTGGACATGGAAGTGAGGTGTGAAATTAACAGATTCAGTCTGACTTCATACAAGCTGTAGCAGTTATGACCTCTTGTTCTCCACTGTTGCTTTCCTCTTCTCTCACATATTGGCTGTTTTTTGCTATTCTGGAAACAGCCAAGCCCCCCTCCTCTGTTGTCCTTTATTTCCACACCGTATCAGCTCTTCCTTCCACTGCCTCTGCTCCTTCCACTTGTCTGTTGAGCCAGATCCAGTTATTCTCAGTCTGATCCAACGGCTCTTATCAGCTCGACTGTTTATCTGTTTGCATTTTGCTGTCTTATCTGCTGAGGTGTTGTCCATCTGTCCCAATTGACAAAACACTGGCCCACTGTTTATTTTATACCATTATTTACCCAGGGAAAGTTGGCTCAGCACTTATCTTCCATTCCAGTATTGCACATCACATTCATGCAGTCCGATATATTCACACCCAAGGCAACTACACCTGTCCACTGCTGGCCAATGAGCAGTCCAGTGGGAGTTGGGGGGGCCTGGGGAGTTTTACTTGTGTTGCTATCTAGCAATTATTGAATGAAAGTCGTGCATGAGGACTCCCACATGCACAAACTCTATCTATAGTAAACATACTGTTCCTGACTGTAGATGAAACTATAGTAAATATGGAAGCAATAACAGACAGCGCAGGGAGACAAATTCCCCAAAGTGATGATAAATGAAACAAGCATTTACCTCAAAGATTGGCCATGTCTGTCAAATGAAAGGGGAGCTATGGCCTCGTTCAGACTGACAGACAAAATCTGATTTTTAGCCCATCCAGATTGGAACTGCGCCACAGTCCTCCACATGGGGCCGTACCACACCAGGAGCATTTCACAAGTGGAGTTTTTTTGCCTCCCAGATTTTGTTCCATAAATGATTCCGAGGTTGTGGACCCAACCGTACATTAAAAATATATATATATATATATATATATATATTCCTCTCGTCTCGACGCTGTACACTGTGACAATTGCTTCCATACCGAGCAAATTGGTCAAGTTGTTGGAGAATTTGCTTTTCTTCATTTTGTGTGCGTCACATTCAATATGACTTTCAATTTTCTGATTGCTGCATGCAGGTTCATCCAACCCTTATACGTAGTCATATTCCTCTATTTCCAATTTGCACAGTATATGGATTCATCACTTCGTGCCCTCCATCTGAATTATGCTCAACATAAAAGGCATGTTATTGCAAACAACCTATTGCAAATTGCAGGACATGACAATATGGTTATCTTTGTGTGTCACATCAAGTGTTATGACTTCATTATTAGTTCAGTGACCATGACCCAGCTTAGACTGCAGGAACAATATTCTTTAGCTTAGTGCACATGTGCTGGTCTGCTGGTGTGCGTGTTATGTTCGCCTCAATGGAGGCTCTTGCTTTTGTGCTATTCATGCACTGCCATGGCACCAAAAGAGGCATTGAATGGAGTAAAGGGAGAGCCTGGAACGGAAGAGAAATGGAGAATAGATAAGTGGCATAGGCGACACAAGAAAAGACACATAGACACACATAGTAAAGGAAAGCTGTGTGAGTAATACCAAAACCACTCTTATGGAACTAAAAAGCAAAAAGGTCAGCTTGTCTATTTGAGAGCAGCTTCCCCAGGGCTCCACAGCTTGATCTTATACCACCTTGTTTTCTGCTCCTGTTTTTAACCACCCTCTGTTTTCCATCCCTCCCAGGCAGCGAGGGGCAGTTGGTTTAGGGTGGAGACACCTGTGCTATCCTTAGGACAATAACAAAGAAAGGAGGACTTTACAGTATAAAGGATGGACATAATGCAAGGGGTTAAACCCATATTGTACACAAACAACAACATGTCTTTTTCTTCCTCCTTCTTTAAACTTTCTCCTCTCTCCAAGGAGAGTCACCTCTGGCAGACAGACAGCAGACTAGATGCTACATATCTTTTTTATTTCTTTTCCCATTCCCTCCCTCTCTCCCTCTTTCTCTCTGTTCCTCTCTGTTCACTGGTGATGTCATTGATGCAGAGATAAATATGTTGCTTTAAAGAGCGGCTCACTGCTGAGGGACAGTCCGCAGTGCAGAGAGGTAGAGGAGGGAGACGGAGGGAGGCTTAGCAAATAGAAACAGTGTAAGATAGACAGACGGACAGAGCAACTTAGTTTTAACCAAGCTGCGCTCTAATGGCGCATACTTGCTGCGATGCATGACAGACAGAAGAGAGAGGCTGAGTGGCAGAGAGAGGAAACAGCGTTCTGTCACTTCATGTTTTAAATATGCTGCTCAGTCACAAATCAATGGGCTAAGCCTTAGTGGAATCAACAGAAGGGATCCTGTGGTAGAGATTTAAATAATGATCTACAGCATCTCCACTCAGATACATGCGCAGCCACACCCTCCACGTGACCACGGGCATTCATAAACTTCAGCCAACACATGGAGGAAGAGCCGGCTGGGTATGGGCGCGTGCAGATGTCTTGCAGTAGAGGTGATTTATTGCCCGCCAGCTCATCCCGAGATGAATTCTCCCGTGAATCATTGCACCTGCAGTGGTGATGGCAGACAGGGATGTGTCACTAGCTGCTCCTTTTGTTTGGCCCTGTGTGACTTTGTTTAGGATTCGTTTCTTTATCCTCTGTTTTTGTCTTTTTCTCTAAAGTAAATTCTAACTTTGTTTGTCTTTCTTGCATGCTGGAGTCATGTCTGGTGGATGATAAAGATGTTGATAAGGCAAGAGAAAGCTCGGCACCTCTGTAGAAGTCAGTTGCTTTTAAAAACATGTTATTTGCATTGCTCTGTCCATCCACGCCCTGAACTATAGATCACTACCATTATAGATCACTACCAGCCTGCTCACAGCAAGCTTCGGTTTTATCTTGAACGCTGTGACAAGCACCGACCTGCAGGTATGACAAGTGAAGCCAATGCAGAAGTGCCTTAAACATGTATTTTCTTTCTATTGCCAACAGAGGATGACTCCACTGGTTGCAAATTGTATAGAAATCTATGAGAAAAGGAGAATATTACTTTATTTATTATCTCAGTAAACAATCTCATAATGAGTTTATGGGCTCAGTTGCTAGTTTTAAGTCTTCCTCATTACAGCATGATGTTCATTTTGTAATTAATGATCCCATTTAGAGTAAAACAGACAATAAAGCAGGATATGCTTTAGGGCATGGCTGCTTTGTGATTGACAGCTCGCAATCATGGCGAGCTGTCAATCAGGATAAAAGCACAGCAATGCATACGCATGGCACGTTTTTAATAAGAGTGAATTAAAATAAGAATTAACTTGTTTTGGGGTGTTTCCATCTTTTCTTGGTGGAACTTTGACCCTTTTACAGTGTGTTTTCAGTTTGTGCTCTCAAGTTAATTGGAGGATTTTGGTCGCTTAAATATGTCTTGTTCAGCTTTCAGTTGTACTAAAAGACACTCTAAGGAGTCTGCTTTTTTTTTTTCCAAAGCCTGTTGATCACGAGTCAAAATTGTCATTCCAGTGTTTGAGATGTTTGTGCCACCCTTGTCCTCTTCTTTGGTTGGGTGTTGTTTTCACTTCCTTTAGATTGACAAATAGAATAAGACAGAAAGGAAACCTGAATACTTCAGGGATGAGGGCTATCATTCATCGTCCATCACAGTCTCTCAACAACAACAACAAAAAAACTCTCCTCGCTATCAGCAGCACGCCACTGTCCTCTCGTCCTCCTCTACTCTCTGTCTTCCTGGTGGCTGCTGTCTGACAGGCTCATATTAGATAAGACCAGCCTTCCTGACAGTTGGCAACCAGTGGGACAAATGACAACCTGTGATGTGACACTAATATAAAGTTAAAATTAGCTTTAGCCTGACAATCTACAGCCTTAAACTGCTGCTCACGACCAAATGATGCACATCTGCATGGCCATAAGGGTCAGTGGGATGCAGATTTCAGTCCATGACGGTCTGCACGAAATGTCCACATGGAGCCAAAAATATATGAGCGTGTGGACCACACATGCTGACCAACATCTGTGCAGACATTCATGTCCAGTGTGCAGAGACCCAGAGTAGCAGAAACAGATCCACCTGCCCTTAAATGCATTAAAGGTGTTGTATTGTTACTTTTACAGAAGTGAAGGATGAGCTTCTCTCATCACTATTTCCAGTTTGCACTATTTCTGGCCCTTACAGCCCAGTGTGTGTTCCAGCACAGTGAGCATGTGAACCATATTCATCCCCTTGTTTTTCTCTCTGAACCCTATTTGCTGTGTCGTCAGCTGCTGTGTCCTCATCCTGGTGCTGTAAGTGCTGAGTTGCGTTAGTCTAAGCCCAGATAGACCACAGGCCAGCACACATATTTGTTTAGAAAAACGCAGACGCAGCCCAACTTGGACAGTCTTGTCAGAGTTGGTAGGGAGTGGGAGGATGAGGAATTTGCTGAAGGATTTTCTGCCTCTCTGTCTTTAATCACAATGCTAATTAAAGTTTACTGGCTAATTGTGGCTGAGATAGTGTTTCTGTATGCTGCCTACTTCTCTGTGCTAGTGCCTGGCTAATTACAGAGCTAATGGTCTATTGGTCTGCTCTGCTGTGGACACAACTCTAATGCATGAACAGTAAAGTGATGGATTACAGTCTGTGTTCATCAGTCCTGGTCCCGCCGGAGCGTCCCACCAGGTTCAGGCTCTCGCTGCAGCCCAGCCATGAAACTAGAGCACCGAATTCATCTTGTCACTCCGCCTCAGCGGTCAATAGTTGTCATTTCATGCCAGCTCATAAGACGTCTTATCAAGCTGTAGTCCTATATACACTTAATCCTCAAATACACATGTGCTTGCATGTGACAATGAACTCCTTTCATGCCTGGACGCTTCTCTCAGTCAGGTTACAACAGTGACAGCTGCTAGTGGCAGGCTGATATCCTGAGGCTGGCGCTAGGTGTGTGTAATATTTGTGCATTCACCAGCCATAACAATGATTAACAGGGTTAATTGGGCACAGTGAGGCTCTGATTATGCTGCGGGATGACAAGGAGCTGCTGGAGAGCTGTCAGAGTGCTGTCGGAGCGTTGCGCTCTACCTTGACATCACGCCTGACTTCTGTCCTTGCAAATCCCAGAAGATCAAGTCAGAGCGACACACAGCTCTTCTAACAGAGATCGTCTCTGTGCGTCTTTGGTTTAACAGTCTAACTATTGTCAGTATTACCTTGTTAGATCTGAAATGATAAAGTTTTTTGTGTGTGCAGTATCTTGCAGGAAGCTACTTAGGCATACAACCAGATGCTGTTAAAGTGGCCTTACAAAGCAGCTATAATCATGAGAAACAGCATAAAAGAAACAGGGTAGCAACTGTGAGAGAAGTTTTTTCTACAATGTTAAGAATTGCTTGTTCTCTGAAGAAATTCAGACCCAGTGTGATGAATCAAAAACCTTTACTTCACGCAGCACGGAGACAAGAGCACAGAGTGGTTCTTCTCCGCCCAACGTACAGTTTGTCTTGTCCTTTATACCACCAGGTGCTCACATGAAGAACACCAGTAAAACAATAAATGACTTCATGAAGTAATAAAGTACGCCAAACAGCCAGAACAGCATAAGCATAAAGTACATGTCACACCAGAGTCATAGTCTGGATGTCACACTGGTGAATCCCTTTGTCCTCTTCATACATGCTGCAGCTCAGCGAGGTAACAAGATTTTCAGCCGGCATTCCTGAGAAACAAAAGCACAAAACTTCCTTTGAAATCCTTTCATTCAATACATACAGAGTCTGGCATTTTGAAGAACTGATCCAGCCTGTGTCTTGGATGTGGAATTCATGCAAAACTCTGAGGTTATTCAGTTTGTTCCATACAAAGCGCAGGGACAGCACTCTCAGAAGGCAAGCCTATTATAAACACGGCTTTCTTTGAATGCTCCTCCGTGTGTGTGTGTGTGTGTGTGTGTGTGTATCAGCGTGCTCGTGTCCTTTGCCTTTGTAATCGGATCTCTGTGATGTCTTGACTGTTTGTCAGAAGAAACCAAAGCCCTCTGTAGGCAACAGATGATAAACACAAGGGTAAAGAGAAAGAGAAGAGAGAGAGACCTATTTGAATTAGGGATTCCTCTTTCTTCGTTGCGTGCTTTGAAGCTTCGGGAGAAGCTGGTGATCGGATCAAGGATGCTGTAAGGAACGGGATAAAGGATGGAGGGAGGGGAGGGGAGGGTGGGAATGAGATTTTCCTCTCTGGGAATGTGGGTTTGCTCTGAGATTCCCTCACACTGACAGCGACACTAAGCTCATCATCATGACACCACTGCATGTGTACGTGCATGTGTGTGTGTGTGTTCAGCCATGATCCTTGAATCACACACTGTCAGAGCACACACACACACACACACACACATACACAAACTGAGGCGTGCACATTTCTAATAGCAAATCATGTTTGAGTCCTCATCCAGCGTATCAGATCCTTGATTGAATTAGATCAGCATGTTTTGGCCTTAAGAGGATCTTCCACATGCATTTTGTATGAGACTGTAATCTGTACTGTTACTATCACTGCTGCTATTCAAAGAAAGAGGATTATTAGTGCGGATTACAGGCAACTATTCTTATAAAATACCACCATATACCACCCACAGTGTGAGCATACATTACCACAAGAGGGAAAGAAATAAAGAAACAAAAAAATTAGAGAAGAAATTTAGCTTTTGGCATCTTGTCCTCTCTCTGATATCAAATTGCTTTGATAGAAGATTAGATTTTTCTTGCAATTTGAGCCCAGAGTCCCTCTTTATGCTGACCCCAATCTCTTCCTATATGTGTCTGTGCTGTAATATCCCTGTTAACTATGTGTGTGTGTGTGCCCTTACTGCAGTGCCCTGCCTCGCCCCGCTGTCTGACGTATTGATCAGGACAGCCTCAACCTCTCTGCATTGTAGCTCTGCTCAGCTCCGTGCTCGCTCTAGAAGTGTTGCTGACTTGAATGATTCGTTACGACCTTGAATATTAACCAAAGATCTGTATACATACAGTACATGCTGCGGACCAGATTCACCTCCCTCAAATCATCTTTTATTCAAACTTTTGTTCTTTCCTCTCCTTTTGGTTTTTATCTTCCAACAGGGTGTCTGTCTTTAATTCTCTGGTTAGACTAGCAGAGCAGAAGGAGTTTATCTCCTCTCTGTCTGATCCCCGTGGTGAGTGTGTACCTGCCTCCTGTCTCTCTGTGTGCCTTGAACTGTGCTTTGGAGTAATTACCTGGAGAGGCAGAGAAATGAGAGGGAACACCTGACCTTTAAGTCTTTATCAGGCAGCAGGCCTGGAGGGGACGACACACACACACACACACACACACACTCACAAACACTCGTCCTCACATCATACACAAATGCATTTCAGATCCGTCTGGCTTGCAATTGAGATAAACACACACTGGCACAAATAGTGCCGACAAACAAAAATGAGACACACAAATAGAATTCTGTCTCAAATGAGCTCACACACACACACACACACACACACACACACACACACACACACACAGTCATTTTCTCCTGGAAACAAATGGCGGAGCGTAGCGTGTGACAGGCCATCTCTGTGAGGGATTTGGTGACATCAGCCGGGCGCATATGGCACGCCTTAATTACACTTTCCCACAGACGCACATAATTGATCATGTAATCAATTAATTAATGTGGGACCCTCTTGTTAGTGGCCCATGAAGCCCATTTGCTTTTACAGGTCATTAAAATGATGGAGGGCGAGAAGCAAGGTTATAAAAGAATATCCTCATGGATAAGTAATGGCAACAATAAGGTGGAGAAAGAGGGAAGCGGCGTACAGTATGTGTTTGAAACGCCTGGAGATGATTATCTATTCTTTTCATTACTCTCCCAGAGACCCACTAATACAGAAAGCTCACACATGCACAAAAGAAACTGCAGATACACACAAATACCACACACACACACACAAGGACAATCACGTCTCCTCCCTCAGCACAGCTGTCTGCAACTTTAAGGAGTAATTGTCTGCATCTAGTGCACATGGCCTATTTCTACCTCCGGCCCACTTGTTTCTTCTCCTCCCTCCCTCTCACCCTTTTACATTTTCTTACTCTCAATAACCAACTCTACTCTATTTGTCAGTTTGCCACCAATTCCCATTCACATGCACGCTAACACACACACACACACACACACACACACACACACACACACACACACCGGTGAGAGGAAGGCAGGTGTGTGAATGTGTTGACAAATGGAAATTAATGAGGAAGAAAGTTCTCCTTTTTTGTAATGGAAGAAATCTATCTGATTATTCAAATCAAACCTGGCTTTGCAGCGATGAAATGAGCTCAGCAGTCATTCAGAGGGATGAAGCCATAGAGGAGGAGAGAGAGATGTAAGAAACGCGTTTTTCTTTTTACAGCAAACCATCCCATGTGTCAGAGAGTTTCCCTGTGGGGACAGAGGAGGGGCTCGGCTCCTTTTAGCTGAAGAGAAGAAGAGAATAGTCTGCCGTACCTGCCTATCTTGTTTTCATGTAACTCAACACTGGCTGCAGAGAGCAGAGGAGACTGAAGTAGTGATTTAACACATGACTGCTGTCTCACTTCATCAGTGTCCTGTCATTTCCTCACCACACCACCCCTTAAACCCACAATCCACCTTCTATTGCTTCATCACTGGCTTGTCGAGATAGTTGTACAGTATGTTTCTGTCCAGCTCTCTAACCCTTCAAGGCTAAAACTGGAAAACACAATTTTCCATTCAGTGGCTTTTAAACAGTATTGTGCAAAAACACTGAAAACCGTCAACAGTGCAAATCCATATTTTATTGGATTATGTAAACAAATGTGGCTATTTGTACTTATTCTGCTTGTTTGTCTGCTGGTGTATTTCTTCATACTACCACAAGGGGCGCCGCAGTGGTGAGTTTTCAAATTCTATACTTTGATCACCTGATCACCCAGGGCACATTTTAGACGCCTTGGGTGGATTTTGGTAATTGTTTCAATGAGAGTGAAGCATTTCATTCACTGCTTTTGTATTTGTGAGCCTCCAACGTTTCCCACTCAATGCACATTGTGTTTCTGCAGGAGCATCTTGAATGCCTCGAGTTGAAAAACACTTCGACTTCATGAAAACACAGACATCATGCATTTTTTCCCCCTTTGTCTGAGAGGCAGAGCTGTCCCCGACTCATCCTAAAATAAGCCTTGAAGCAACATCAGGAAGGTGAAGACCCTGGAACAGCTGCTAGTACTTCCTGTGATTACTCCTCCCTCTGAGCGTCTCGTGTCCCCGCAAAACTCTCTGTGTCTTTGTGTTCAACATATCATTGAATCACATCCTCTCACCTTCACTCAGAACCAGAGCAGGAGCTCTCCACCTGGCCATTTTCTATGCTAAAAATGAAAAGTTATAGATCTGTGGGGTTTTGCTGTGTTTACTTCACAGCTAAACAAAGGTTTGGCCAAGGATGGGTGATTTGGTGGTTGCCTAGCAACAATCGAAAAGACAGGACTGCAAAATGCGTCTTGTTTGATCGGGGCCTAATGCTGCAGTCCCAATCGCATACGTTTACTTTTTTACTTTTTTGCACATACTGCAGGTGCCAAAAGTATATAGCCTACTGTTGCAAACATGCATTAAAATGAGACTTACAACTTCATCATAACACCTTGAACTTTGACCCTTTGGCTCATATTTGCTGTGTGAAGGATTGTGCGTCACGATAGCTAGAAAGCTGGACGCAGTACATCCTGGTATTTTTGGCATACTGCATTTGACACACTATGTATTGGGGCATGGTGGTATTTGTGCTGGAACACAGAGGTGATGATAGAAGATGGTTGCAGTATAGGTCATAACCATACAGTCTATGGTCATAACATGGGCCAAAGTAAAACATCAGGACACATCCCAAAGATGGTTTCTGTCATTTCGGGTGTTGATCTATGAGAGAAGGTGAGACAGCTGTGATTGACTCATTATGTCCTCTGCACTGCTTGGTTATGCAGATGGCAGCGTCCGTATCGGGATATTTTTGCTTCATTTTTTTTTACAGTGGGAGGAAGTGTGATGGAATTGTATAATGTTATTTTTTCTGAGCACTTCACAGACTTCTCGTCCGTGTTGGCTTCAAAGTAAAGACTGAAAGTTTATTCTTAACCTTGGAAACAGTTGTTGACAAAACAATCTCTCCACAAGGTCCAATCAGAAGCTGTTCTGGAGCTTCGGATCGTATCACACTGGGTAAACTCCATCTGCTGAGGAAGATGGCTTGATAAAACCGAAAGCTCCAGGACAGCTATGGACCTGGTGGTGAGTTTGTTTTGTCAACTTGACACAAAGTGGCTTCAGAGAGTACCAAATACTCCCTTTATTATTATTATTATTATTATTATCCTGTCATCTCTCACACAAGTTTAAAAATCAACCAAATGGTGACGGATAATCGGGATTCCCAGAAGGGCGAGTACCCCAGTTGTATAAAATAACTTGCAAAATCTAGATTTTTTAATGTTAGAAGTGGTTTTCACCCTGATCTCATGGATCCATTCAACACTCACTGAGCCATCCGCAGTTCATTATTGAATAAATGTGGATTGAAAAGTTGGCTTTCTGTGTATTTGCATAAATCTAAATGTGCTGAATTTCACTGACAAGCATGCATTTTAAAATGTGTTCTGTAGCTTTGAAGAATAATAAGTAATCATTAAACAATCCGATCGTAGTAAGAATTATTTAGCAGTGCATTAGTACGACAGAGACGTTGTATCATTATTCAATTTGCTCTATTGTCCAGAATCTTTCATAGTTTCATCGTCTTTGCTAGCGCAATGACCCAGTTTCTCCAGAGGGATCATTAAACTTTCATCTTATCTTAACTTCTCTTGGAGCAAAACCTCAAGGCTCTCCTGAGCTCCTCCCGAGCACCAGCACACTGCAGCCGCAGCCAGCCACAAAGGAAAAACACCTCCATGGTGAGCCACATTAACATCCCGTCAGTGGAGACAGATGACAGCCAAGGCCGGGGAAAGAAAAGGGAAAGAGAGCGAGAGAGAGAGAGAGAGAGGGAGTCATTATAACTAGCAATACAGCTGAATGAGTAATGACCTATCAACTCAGTGTGACTAAGTCAAACAGGGAGGAAGTTCAGGTTAACGGGTGCGTGGAGGGTTATTTGCACATTTGAGTGCTTGGACCGATAATAAACATGCAGGAACAGAAACCCAGCCCGCCTTCTGCATGGCTGCTGTCACAGTGATTCATGGCGATCCGTCCTGCTTACATACAGTCGATTTGTAATAACATTATCTGTAGGCTAAAGAAATATGTCATCCACCATTTGTGTGAGAGTGAACTAGTTAATGTGAGTGTGTGTTTGTTTTGCACCTGAAAGACAAAGTTAATTGCTGCTCGGAGACCTCAGGGCTTCTGACAAAAGCTGGAATATGTAAGACATTGTGATGAGCAGAAGAAGAAGAATCACTTACAGGAGGAGGAGGAGGAGGAAGAGGAGGAGGAGGAGGAGGAGGAGGAGGAGGAGGAGGAGGAGGAGGAGGAGAGGAGAGGAGGAGGAGACACATGATACAGTGTCTTGCATATTAAGGTAAAGTGCCAGAAGAATAAAAAGAGAACAAGAGAAAAGAAGCTGACTTTGAGAAGATAACAGTTATGCAGAGCTCAAACAAGAGAGATAGTGGATATCAAACCAAAAAACAATAAAGATATTAAAGGCCAAACAAAGCAGATATTAGCCATTGAGATCAATGATCCCATTAAAGCCTCCAGCAGCTGCTGCTGCTTGTTAAACCGACACTGGCCAGCTCTGCACACGACAAGTATTGACCAAGCAGCAATCCAGCTCCAATTTACCATATTGGACATTATGTCAAGCACAAAACGATCATAACATATTGTGCTTTTATTATGAAAAGCCTACACATCAAACAGGCATGCATGAGTAAATGAGGTGAGAGATTATGAGTGTAATCAATCAGCGTGACTTTCTCTTTATAACGTGTTTCTGTGATCAGCCGACTGTGAGGACGGAGGAGTTTCTGCTGACATTTGGACTCAGATGGAAAGTAAACTGGGAGATAATTTCCACCTCCAGTTCTAATTACAATGTAGAAGTAATAAAGTAGTTGTTATATGAAGCAGTGGATGTGTGTGGTGGTGTGTGTTAGTTCTTACAGGAGGAGAATTTCATGCACTGATGTTCATGATAGGAGTAAGAGGGCAGTGTTACAACGAGGGGTGAAGAGAAATGAATTAGGGGGACGGGAGAAAGGGCTGATAGGATTTTCATGCTGTAATTTATGCAAACACTTGCTGCAGCTGATCCTCCCTTTACTTTACAGTGTTCGCTCATCTCAGAGCCCAGTGGACCAGAGGTTCAGGTGGGCTCAATGCACAGAAGAGACAGCTGTTGCTCATTCTAACAGTTAACAATAATAGGTGTGACTCCACGGGAGCAATACTCTTTATTGTTCATCTTATGATGAGTGTTACTTCGCATGATTTGCACCTTTTGGGATTTTCTTTTAGTGCCTTTAAAGTGTCATTGACTGCTTTTTAGTTGTAGGAGAAGAGAACTTGGCTCCCTAAAACAATTGCATTATGCTGTGTCATATGAAATAATTTTTATTATTTTGATCTTTTTTTATTGCATCTGTGGTGACTTCATTAGGTGATGGAATATTCTGGTGTATTACTTTACAGGGTACCAAGTGTAATCAGTTTTTATGATCTCCACCCTGTTTAATCAGGCTTTTAGCTAATTAATATGCTCCACTACCTTTTCTGTTTACTCCACCTATGAACCACTAAAGAACTTCTTTTATCTGACTGTGTTCTCATCTCTCAGCACCTCAAGTTTACTGCATGCAAACTGACCAGGCACTTAGCTTCTGCATTTATTTAAGTGTCATTTTGTTAAAGTGCTACTCCAGGAGGTCACATTTCCACCTCATGGCTCTACTGGACTCCTTTTGGCAGCAGGTGCTTTTCTCTATTTCTTCTTCCACTGTGGAAAGTTCAACCTCAGTGTATGTGGGATTATTCTCAGCTGATTGTCATAGAGATACAGTATGAAGCTGATATTTGAACACAACACTTGCTGCAACCAAGCAGAGGAACGTCTGCACCTTGTCAATCGTACTGCGAAGTTCAAAATCTCAGCTATATACATAAAAACAGTGCAGTCGCCATTGATGGTAGCTTGGCTATTGAAAAATGGTGGATTTTATAGTTTTAAGCAGGAGTCTTAGACCCCCAAGATCTAAATTTATTTATTTTCCTCACAAGAAAAAGCATGGGATATGGATCCCAGATCGCTATTGGTAACGCAATAGTAAAAAAATGAAATAATAAAATAAAATCCCCAAATGACTTTTCAGAATTGGTGCCAGAATAAAAGGAAATGAGAGAAGCTTTATAAATGTGTGGCAGCTGATGATAAATCTCTTGTCCAATGATCAAAGTGTTTTAATTCTAAGTGGAAGTGGCACAATGGACTGAAAAACTCCTAAAGTTGTGCTACAGTTCACTTTATAGATGATTTGCGTGAAAACAATAATGCATCAGGAGCAGTGTGTACATGTGCCTTAATTTATATTTTCTGTAATTATCTTTCCCTTCTTCTATTTAATTTGTTGTTTGTAATTTTCCAAATTGATTTACAGTAACGTATCTATTTGTTATTTTATCAAAACCAGACCTGAAACAAAATAATGTGTTTATGATTAATGTAGGGAAAGAAATGTTGTTATAAATGTTGTGCAGGCGTCCCATGTCGCCGTGGTGACGGTTCTGTCTAATATCTGCTGTAGCCGAGGAATTCACCACAACATATCCTACTGTAATATAATTTGGGCGAGCACTTACCATTCTTATTTACAGGCAATTCATAGATTTCAGAAATCCTTTGTAAGAATTGCCACTAACTCTTCTTATTTAGCCCCAACTAAACCAATATTTAAACAATTGCAACTACTTACAATTTATGAGGTCAATAAGTATCAAACAGGGTATATGTCTTATTCATAAAGTAATTTGCCTTCCTGCATCTTTACCTAACTTTTTTCATAGTTACTTTGAGTTTAATTCTCATTATCATGCACATCTTACAAGAAGAAAGAATGATTTACATATTCCTTTCTGTAGGAACTCTGTTGCCAAATTCTCATTAGTTTATCAAGGTGTTAGACATAAAACATCTAACAGAATCATGTTCCTCTTTAAATATTTTTAAGACCAAGCTCAAAAAATCCCTATAGATGTTCTACACCTTTGTATTTGTTTTGTTTATATTTTGTTTGTATTATTTATTTATTTTTCATCTAGCTATGTAATTTAAGTAAAGTATAGTTACTGATAGGTTTAAGAGGGAGGGTCACGTATATAAGCCCTTTGGGCTTTTTGATCCTTCCTGCATTTTCTTTTACTGTTTCTTGTACTGTTATTTCCTAACGATTGTATGTTTTTTTAAGTGCAAACAACAATAAAAAATTTAAAAAAAATTAAAAAAAACCTTCGCTGATGAAAAACCAGAACATCTGAAGTTGAATAAAGTAGAAATGTGCCATACCGTTGAGTGGAAATGTGGAAACTGTGTCTTGTTTTCCCATTTAGAATACTGTTATTGTAATCCTCATAAAATCAAGGCACCTCGAAGAAGAGAAAAGAAGTGTTCACTCCAGGGAGGACTCATTCTCAGGCAGCAAATAAGAGGGCACTTTCTTCCTTTCAATTAAAAACTAATTAACAACTAATTATAATGACAATGACTCAGGGACTGAGAGTTGATTGTTTGTTTTTGTCAAACCTCAACATGATATTTATCGGGGTTAATAATGTAACAACTTTAGAGTTGTTATTAGGAAATGTGTTTCTGCAACATATAATAACTCGACTATGTAAACAACATACTGTAATTTTTAGCCCCTTTCATTTACATACACCTTTACTTTTGAACCAACACATCTACCCTTTATACACACACACACACACACACACACACACACACACTGTAAACAATTGTCTTGTAAATTAACAGTAAACACTGGCAGCAGGGTTTCAGCATTCTACTGTTAATTTTACAGTTCAGCTACTGTTATTTACTTTACAGTATGTTACTGTGATAAAACCACATACTGAATTACAGAACAATCCTGTATCTCCTTGATTTGACAGTAAAATACTGATACTGCAAACATCATCTAACAAATAAAACAGAGTTCAACTTAGCCTGTGATTTGTTCAAGAAATGCAGGATTAAAACGGATGTTCCAAGAAAGTAAAGACCAGAGTTGGCTGAATGTCTCCTCTACACTGTAAAAAAATTTCTTTAATTTACGGTAAAATACCGGCAGCTGTGGTTGCCAGAACTTAACCGTAAAAAATACAGTGAGTGGCTTTCCTACTGTAAATTTAAATGTAAATATCAGAAAAAAACTGTAATTTAGACTGAATAATCCCATTATTTTTAGGGTAATTGTGTCATTGTGACATCATGCTATTTCTCCATTAATTTTACATGAAAATTGTATATTTTTACAGCAAAACTGTGTTTTCTAAAGTGTATGACAGTAAAAGTTAAAGTTTTGTGCTTTTCTTTGATTTACGGTAATTAAAAGTGTCTAATACGGTGATATACATTTTTTTATTTTACGCCCTATTTCTGATGTAATTTGAGAGTGTTTTACTGTAGTTTCTACAAACATTTTTTACAGTGTAGAAATACACCATCTTTCCGTATTTTCTCAGCCTCTCTGCTGTTGATTCTACCATAACTCCCAGAATGCAATGCTATTCATGGTATATTACAGTATTTTATGGTAAACAGTAAACTACCTACAAATATTGCCCAGAATGCATTGTTTTCTACAGTATAATACCTTTTTAATGGAAAAAAGTATGTTACTGTCACAATTTGGCTGTTTTCTTACAGCAGTTTGTTACAGTGCACACACACACACACACACACACACACATACACACACACACACACACAGTCAGGCTGTGCTGCAGACAGACGGACAGTCTGTCCACCCTTGACCAGATGACAGTGAGGTGTCTCTCTCAGAGTTTGCTTCTATAAATCACTCAGCAGCAGCACCTCCTCCTACTGACACAAACAGATCTGACAATCAATTCATCTTGATAAGGTCTGATACGGGGGGGGGGCATCACCAAAAACGTGTAAACACATGAGAATTACAGCTATTTCTATGTATTTCTCCACTGTAAAGACAGATTGCATCATGTTCCATGGCTTGGCCCTTATAGTCCAGTGTTGGGGGAATGTAAAGAGGCTGAGGACCACCAGGGGGGAAGGTGTCTCATTATCAGCTGTCCTCTCCATCCACGAGGGGTCAGAGGTCATGAGAACATGCTGAGGCAGCGCTGGGATTCACAGCATCCATGTTGAACTGGCATTGTGTATGCAGGCTCCCATCTACATATATAGGCTGTTAGTGTATCAAACATGCATTAGCTAAAAGCGGACACAATCAAACATAACATCCTGAGCTAATAGGAGAGCGGCTCTGGGCCTGAGTGGCCTTCGGAGTCTAGTTAAAGGCTGCAGGGAAAGGTTTCTATGTAAATGAGTCTATTTGCAGTAAAGGGCAGGGTCAGAGGGGCTCCTGCTGCTTAACATTAGCGCCAGCACCCACCAGGAGTCAAGATGTCAATGCTCCACCACCTCTAATCACCTGTAGGGACACCATTAAGTGTGTGTGTGTGTGGTTGAAGAGGGAGGGCTCTCGCTCTAATTTATGATGGAGATTTTTCATTTATGTATCCATATATCTATAGACTTGTTGTTTTTGCTTCTTTCTGTCCGTCTATTTCCGTCCATATTAAGTGTGTAGGTCTTTGTGTGTGTCCACACGCATGTTAGTGTGTCCACACTTTGGTTATCAACAGCGGAGCGCAGCATTTAATGAGGGAGATGGGAGGAAATAAATATAGTGCCTTTGAAAATGATTTCATCTCATCTTTTTTATTGCCTCTCATTTCCATCCATTTATTGTGTGGGAGAGTGTATGTGGAAGGAGAGAGAGAGAGAGAGAGAGAGAGAGAGAGAGAGAGAGAGTTTGAATCATTACACCCCAGTGTCAACATTAGTTTGTCTTCCTTTATTCCTCTGCTCAGCTTTATTCATTCTCTCACCACAGATGTGCTCTGGGATCTCTGTTTTTTTCTGTTTTTAACATTAGGACAACTTCAGTGAAACTATAATTCAGTTCATGGAAATTATTTTTGAATTTAAAAAGAAAAACAATGAGTAAATTGCAAAGCACTCACAAATGTTTCTCATATATATATTCCTGCTTCCTGTTTGTCTTTACCTTCTTCAGAGCTGCCACCTCCTCTTCTTCATGTCTTTTTGTTAATTGGTTTGACATTTCCTGCCTCTGACCTGAAGAGAAACTGTCATTAGAGGAGCTGACCAATCAGAGTAGAGGAATGTGTGTTGGTGTGTGTTGGTGTGTTTGATGACCAGACTGACGGGTCACAAGCTTTCTACGTGCATATTGTTCTAGTTTCCTCTCCTGTCTTCACTTCCAGCTGATAGGCTGATGAGGAGCTGTGCAGTTCCTGTTAGCGCTCCTCTGGCTGAATGGCCGCCTCTCTGACAATAACACAGTGTTAGAGGCAGTCGCCAGGGTCAGAGGTCAGCTGCTGGAGTGAAGCACTGTGGGATTCACATCAGTTCACAAGTAAAGTACAGAGTCATTGTCAGAAGAGAGAACATGGTAGAGAAGACACTAGTGTTGAGTTCTAGTCAGAGGGTCTTTGATGGAGCATGGAGGTGTTTTCTCCTCTGATGATGAGATTAAAACCAGTGATTCAGCCTCCACCTGCAACATGTGGACCATAGGCACAGGTAGATAGATAGATAGATAGATAGATAGATAGATAGATAGATAGATAGATAGATAGATAGATAGATAGATAGATAGATAGATAGATAGATAGATAGATAGATAGATAGATAGATAGATACAATAACAACACAATTAAATAAAAAGAACAACCTAGGCATACTTCAAGCAATAAAATATAAAAATACAATAAAAAATAAAGTGTCTAAAGAAGGAGTATGTATTAAGGAGTAGAATAGAATTCCAGTGCAGAATAAATATGAATATACAGAATAAAAATGTTTTCATGTAGAAAAGATAAACTGATGTTCAGTGATGAGGGACGTGTGCATGCATTTACCTAAAAAATAATATTTGTGCTGTTTTTCTGAGTTTATGTATCTCGTACGTACGAGATCAACTTAGGTTTGGGCCAACAATGCCCAGAAAAAAAATTATTTCACCTTGCATTTCAGGGCTTAATTATCTTAAAAATTCTGAAAAATATCTTCATGCAAAAAAGACATTTTCTTAATAATTCTGAATCTTGTTCTGAATAAATGAGATAACTTGCTTGCAGAATTTTTCTAACTTGATTGGTTTTATGAATTAATAAGATTATTTTTGAGTTAATGTTTGAATTAAATTATCTCCAAAAATTCAGAAAAACAAGAACAGATTTTTCTTTCCATAATAAATTCTCTCTGAATTATGAGATAATTATGTCATTAATTCAAAATAACAGGCCCTTTTTTCCTGAAGACTTTTCTCCAAACTCTGAGATAATTACCTCAATAACTCAAAAAACCACGAGCAGAATTTTTAGTTTGAAAATTCTGCTTGTTTTTCTGAAAGAATGAGATGGTCGTCTGAGTTAATAAGATCATTATCCCATAAGTTCAGAAGAACAAGAGCAGATTTAACATAAAAAAACTTATGGAGAGAATTCTAAGATAATTATCTCATTCATTCAGAAAAACAGAGCTTTTTTTCTTTCCTCAAGTGAATGTATTACGTTTACTAATTTAGACATTTTCTTGTGTTTAATATTTGCGTTAAATCTGAAATACATAGGAACCAGCTAACGTTAAGGGAAGGGATAAAAAGGACATTTAAATGACTTATGTTAGCTATGATGTAGCTGCTAGCCTGCAGGTCTTATAGTTGGATATGAATTGACGAAAGAGAGGAAATAATTAATTAATAAAGAGTTTACACAGGGAAACTCATCCTTTCATCCATGACGATCATGGAACAACTCGTCAGATATCCCTTATGTAATTATTTCATTCTTCAGTGGTGAGACTTGAGCCTAAAATGAAGAAGCCTCAGATCAGTCAGTGAAATCCTTAATTATCATGTAATTCAGTGTAAGAAACCAGATCTGGACATGACGACATGTTGAGCCACAGTTGCACATTTTATTTTTTGCGTGCATTTCATTCCAGAGCGATCCAGATGAGATGATTCTTTTTCTATCAGGCGGCTGCTGGCTGCAGGAGTATTCCTCTTAATTAAAGCTGTTCTGTGTGTGAGGTCACAGCCTACAACATTAGGGCCATTACCCCAAGGAGCTGAGAATCAATGCAGTGGGAGAGGGACATTCTTCTTTTTCTTTAACTCTATTGATTCTCATTTACCCTCCACCCATGCACCCAGCATGGCCCGTCCAGTATGATGAGGACATGGAGGGAATTAATGGATTTAGCATGCACATGTACCTGCATGTGGGTGGATGGTGTTAAGTACAGAACATAATCCTTACATTTCTGTTCTTATTCTGCCTCCGTCACATATTTTCTCCCTGAGACACATCACCTGCTGCTGTTCCTCACAGTGAACCCACTCTCTGACTGCAGCGCAGCTGGAAAGAGGAAACGCTATGTGAGAGTATGTACCGTGTTTTGCCTGGAGCCCTTCTCTTGATCTATCCTGCACTCCATGTTCACTCTTCCCCCGGTTCCTCCACAGAGCTGGTTGTGTGTCTACAGTATTTCTGCATTCCTCTTTACAATAAAAGGACGCTTCTTTACCTTTTTTCCCCTCTTTTCATTTATCAAACACTTATCACAGTCTCAGAAATGACACATTTTTCATTAGCTCCATCCCCCTCACTCTCTCCTGCTATTTTGTAGGTGTTGGTATAATATAGAGTGAAGTGCAGCGATTAAGGGAGTGGGCAGCAGCCGGGGCCTTTAACTTGTCTCTTGCTATATTATATGTGACATGTTTTACAGCCGTCTGCTTTGTTCAACAACACCTCGGTCTTTCTGAGAAGCGTTAAACCAGCCAGTCTGTGTGAAGGTTAACTTTTCAGTAGACATGTTTCTTCTATATTAATCTAGCTGTGGTGGCCCACCGTAGCAGCAATATTGCAAAAACAAACAAGTGTCATTTCTCACTCCCCCAACAAATAAAAACACAACAAAACAATCACAGCGCAGTTTTCCATAAATAGTGGCGCACATGTTCAAATAAAAGCTGCTAAACTGCAACCACTAGCGCAAACTGCATTTATGGAGTGAAGGAGTCAGGTTGATGATTTAGTTTGTATGTTTTTCCCTCTTGATCATATGATTGATGGTCACACTGCATCAGTATGATATTATGAGTATCATCACTCATGCAGGCAAACTGACAGTAACAGGGGGCTGCTGGGGCTGTGTCTACCCACAATAATGTGGCAATATTAGCAATATTCTTCACACACACACACATACACACTAAACTGTGTGTATTAGCCTGTTTGTGCATGTGTCTGTCTGCACCTACAAGGTTATATGGGAGAATAATGCATACATATATTAGTCCGAGTCCTGATCGGGTATTCTACAACACCGCTGCAGTCCTGGGAGTCCTGAGACTTTTTACAGCACATTTTTCTTTGAGTTGGGGAAAAAATGGGCATTATTCAGGGCACGGTTCTCAAATCTGACTTTTAAATTGTATACAAACACACATCACACATTCAGGGACATCTCTTTCCTCTGTATGCCCTCAAATACTTCCCGTTCCACTTCCTCTGTGTGCTGTCTCTCCAGGGAGGACTCTTATGAAAGGTCCACAGCCCAGGGACATGCTCTGTTAATAGCCCCCCTAAATGAAGTCATCCATAATGTTACAACCCTTCCACACACACACACACACACACACACTCTCTCCTCTGTTTGCCCCAGGACATATTGGAAGCATAGTCCACTGGGATGGAGGTGCGGAAAGGTAAATTTGACTGGATAAGAAGGGAAATGATTGAATGAGCGACCTTGGAATGGTAAGAGAGACGAGAGACAGACAGATTGAGTTTGATTAAAGGTTGCAGGGATGAAATGCAAGCTTGGGTTTATCAGGGGAGAAGAGTGGAGGGATGGACAGGAGTAATAGGAAAAGTCCTTCAAAAGGGGGAAGAGCATTAGGGAGGAAGGGAGATAGAGGTAAAATCTATTTCTAGACCTATTTTTAAGGTTCAAATCCAATGCATATTCATTTAGTTTTGTTTGAAACAGTCATTAAATCAAGATGCAGAATTTGCATCACAAATGCATCAAACAATCTAATGAGATGTAACAAATAAGATATTTTGGTATTCTTTTTCTCAGGTCTAAATTTGTCTCATTGTTTTATAACTTTTGGAAATTAATATCAAAGCTGGCCCCACAAACAAACGAGCTGTTTAAGCGGAGCGGCGTTCTGTGGGCGTTGTTCCAGCATTGCAGCTGCGTTACGTCACCGCCAGACGTTTTCTCTTCCTGGTCCTTCTCTGAATATTTCACACCGCCGCTCGCTGCTCCTGGGCTCTCTCCGAGAGAAAGGAACCATAATAAATGGTGCTCTTCCACATCGCCCTACTTCCTCTAACCTCCCTCTCCTCCTCCTGCTGCTGCTCCACCTATACGTCTCTCTGTTCTCACCCACACACTTTCTTTTTTTTTTTTTTCTCCTCCACCCTCCTGGCTCTCAGTGTCCGTCCCTCCGTTCCCTATCTCTGCTACCACCTTCTGCCTTCTTCCCAGTCAGAGCGCTAATGGGTCTGAAAGATGTATGTGATGTAATCCAAACAGACTGCAGTTCTGTGTCAGGGATGCCGCTCCCTCCTCCTCCTCCTCCTGCCCCCCATCCACCTCCACCCACCTCCATCCTGCAGTCTCTGTTCACACACCAGGAGCATCTCCTCTGTGCTGCTGAGTCTCTCTGGTTCTGCTGCATGTGTGTTTCCTTTAACACAGGATGTCTTTTGAATTTGCCAGGACCAGGACCCTTTGATACCCATTTGGCATTCACCAAATCAGGCCAAAATTCTGCTCCATATTTCTTCTTTTGGGATGTGGGGTCTTTATTATAGGAGCTCAGTCTTATACTGAGTTACTGAGGTATTTGAGTCCCTGAATAACCTGGTTGACACTCCTCGCCATGGCTGATGCTCTCGTACCGCATTGAATAAATGTTCACGCTATTGCTCATCATAGTGCGTTTATTGTCGTGCAATGTAAACAAAGAAAAAAAACATACAAACAAACTACCGGCATGATGAGTTAGAGCATTACACTGCTAAAGCGCTACATCGGCGCAGCGGCGGTCAAAAAACCTGTTTGCCCTTCCGGGTCAAACCCTGCAGAAAGAGTGAACAATCACACCTATATACACCTGAGCTCCCCAGGTAACAGCATAGCGACCCCACATATACAATGAGTGTATTTCACCACACTTCTTCTTCTTCTTTTCTCTTCTTTTCTTCTTTAACATATAGCACTCCTGTAGCAATGACAGTTAGCTCTTAAAGTTATGTACTTACTTGATTCCTATGGTCTATGTCTAGTACCTTCAGGTTGAATGCACTTATTGTAAGTCGCTTTGGACAAAAGCGTCTGCTAAATGACATGTAATGTAATGTAATGTAACACATAAACACTCAACCAAACACATTCAGCTCCTACAGTCTTTAAAAAAACAAAACCATAGTTGTAAAGTCTTTAAAAGATCAGCAACATCTGTTTCACAATGAAGTTTAGCTGTCTTTAGGCTGTCTTTGTTAGTGCGAGACAGTTTGGATGAAAGTGCCACTTCTGACATTGTTAGTGCCCTGTAGTGAACCTTACAGCTCTAATATCTCAAACGTACAGAAAGTGAGTGGCAGATGGCTGCATGCTGACCTTGTGAACCGCGGTGGCCCTGCAGGCTGCAGACAGGTGCTGCGCTGATCAAAGCTGCATAAACGCAGTGAACTTTTGTCCCTGAATAAATATCAGCCCGTCATTCTCTTAGCAACTTCCTCTCCCTCTCAGAGGAGGAAGCAGCCGAGTGTGTCTTGTCAAAGAGGGAAAGCACTTTTATCTGTTCAAATAAAGACAGGCAAAGAGTGGGGTGGGACAGGGTGGATGATGTGGAAACAAAAATGTGTTTATGCAGGGACCAGGAGGATCACTTAAGAGAGGAAGAGGAACCGATAGAGAGACCAGGGGAGAAGCAGTGCACAGGGAGAGAAATCAGATATTTTTAAAAGCCACACATGAGTAAAATATGCGGTTAAATATTGACAGCGAGGAGTGTTAGATTGCTTCTCTACCTCTGCACACACTCTCTCTCTTCACTTCCTCTCCATCTAATGATGTTAGAGGACCTGCCCTGTAAAAGAATCTCTCTAACATTTTGGCATCTCAGATGATTGAATGATTGAAGTTTGACCTCCATCCAGACAGCTTTACCCTTTCTTTTTAAATTCTTGTCCTCATCTATATCTCTTTCTTTCTCAGTATCAACCACTTTCTCCTCTTTCTGACAATCTGTCTGTGACTTTTGAGCGAGAGTGATTTCTAAAAGGTTAAGTTAAGACAAGTTTACCTTCTCCTCTTCTTCCCTTTCTCTCTCTGCTGTGTGCACTTTTCCTGCCTTTGTTCTCTGAAGGAGAGTTATAATAAACCCACTGAAGCATGTTCAATAATTAGTCTGCCAACTAAAATACATCCTTACTTACAGTATGTACATTTTATCCATTAGCATTGACTGCCAAACTGAATTAAAGCTTTTCCTTTCACAACATTCTTCTATTTTTGCCTTTTAGTATTAACTCCTCATTTGTGGCTTGTAAGCATTTGCATCTGCCATTAGCTGTTTGAACTGCAACAAATATTAAGGCCATGCCCTGCGAATATGGGGCAATGATGTCCATTACTCTAAATCTGTTGCAAGCCATGAAACCACAATTATGCCTCAGTAAGCTAGTGGCATATTGTCATGGTGCAAAGGTCTGAGTTAAGTACAGGCTCCAGAGGATGCACACACACACAATGCATGGACTTTAATACAAGGCATGCACTAACAGACTCAGCAATGAATACTAGCAGACATGCATATAGAAGCTTATTTATTAGCACTTTGGTACATGCAGACACACGTAATTTCTCTTGTTTAAAAGGGAAATTATTACACATTTATTCTCCTCAAAAAACAACAAAAGCCTGCATGAGTGCTGCAGAGCTGCTCAGATTTGGGTCAAGTGCTGATGGTGGCCGCGTGGCTCTGGAGTTGAGTTTCGGCTTTTTAGCAGATTGGATTTAGCCTCTCATCTGCTGCTGGACGGGCACTTATTGCAGTTCAAATAATGCTTTGAGCGAGTGGACGGAGCAGAGAAAAGCATTAAAGAGCTGGACTCCACCTTTCAGGGAAGTTTCTGAAATGTTGCCAAACAGGCAGCAGAATGATGCTTTTGGCTGGAAAAAACCAACATGGTGGTGTGTCATATTTTAATTTTTTGTATTTTAAATGACAGCAGTCTTGTGTACCAGTATGCCTTCAATATTATTTTAAAAAAATAACTTTAACTGATTATCAAGTAAAGTCAGTAAAATATATCTCAATAAATTAGAATATGATGGAAAAGTCAATTTCCAGTAGTTCAAGTCAAACAGCCCAACCAAGCAAGGGGTGCATATAGATGGTCATACTTTTCACATTTCCATATTAAACATACTTTTTAAAATTGGTCTTTTTGTAATATTCACATTTTTTGAGAAACTGAATTTTAGGTATTTTATTGAGGTCATTAAATGTAAGCCATAATCATTATAATTAGAAGAAATTAAATAAATCAAGACGTGGAATATTTCATTCTGTGTGTAATTGATCTATATAATGTGTTATTTCCACTTTTTGAATTGAATTACTGACATAAATACATTTTTAAATCATATCAATCTGGAGCTGTTTTTCATCCAGAGATGCAGCACTTCAGCTAACATTTCCTGTGAGAGCAGTAAAGAGTGGAAATGTTGCCAAACAGCCTGTTTGCTGCATTCATATTCTCAATTATTGTGAACCCCTACTTTACTGCACTCTGTCTCATATCGTGTAGCTTCTTCCTCGTGTTCGGCCATGTTTATTTCTAACCTCCAACCTGTTTATTTCTACCCTCCAACCTGTTTATTTCTAACCTCCAACCTGTTTATTTCTAACCTCCAACCTGTTTATTTCTAACCTCCAACCTGTTTATTTCTAACCTCCAACCTGTTTATTTCTACCCTCCAACCTGTTTATTTCTAACCTCCAACCTGTTTATTTCTAACCTCCAACCTGTTTATTTCTAACCTCCAACCTGTTTATTTCTAACCTCCAACCTGTTTATTTCTACCCTCCAACCTGTTTATTTCTAACCTCCAACCTGTTTATTTCTAACCTCCAACCTGTTTATTTCTAACCTCCAACCTGTTTATTTCTAACATCCAACCTGTTTATTTCTAACCTCCAACCTGTTTATTTCTAACCTCCAGCCAGTTTATTTCTAACCTCCAACCTGTTTATTTCTACCATCCAACCTGTTTATTTCTAACATCCAACCTGTTTATTTCTAACCTCCAACCTGTTTATTTCTAACCTCCAACCTGTTTATTTCTAACCTCCAACCTGTTTATTTCTACCCTCCAACCTGTTTATTTCTAACCTCCAACCTGTTTATTTCTAACCTCCAACCTGTTTATTTCTAACCTCCAACCTGTTTATTTCTAACCTCCAACCTGTTTATTTCTAACCTCCAACCTGTTTATTTCTAACATCCAACCTGTTTATTTCTAACCTCCAACCTGTTTATTTCTAACATCCAACCTGTTTATTTCTACCCTCCAACCTGTTTATTTCTAACCTCCAACCTGTTTATTTCTACCCTCCAACCTGTTTATTTCTAACCTCCAACCTGTTTATTTCTACCCTCCAACCTGTTTATTTCTAACCTCCAACCTGTTTATTTCTACCCTCCAACCTGTTTATTTCTAACCTCCAACCTGTTTATTTCTTCCCTCCAACCTGTTTATTTCTAACCTCCAACCTGTTTATTTCTAGCCTCCAACCTGTTTATTTCTAACCTCCAACCTGTTTATTTCTAACCTCCAACCTGTTTATTTCTACCCTCCAACCTGTTTATTTCTAGCCTCCAACCTGTTTATTTCTAACCTCCAACCTGTTTATTTCTAACCTCCAACCTGTTTATTTCTAACCTCCAACCTGTTTATTTCTACCCTCCGACCTGTTTATTTCTAACCTCCAACCTGTTTATTTCTAACCTCCAGCCTGTTTATTTCTAACCTCCAGCCTGTGCTGAAGTGTTTACATCTAATGCTTTATCAGCCTGGTTCTGTCTCGTGGGTCCTTCTATGAAGCTGACAGGTAATCGTTTAACTTTTGTCTCACACACTCAATTTCAGTTGTTCCAACATGTCAAAAGCAGTGAATCAATGTGACAACAGCCAACTAATTCACCTTGGCAGAAGGTTTCATGTGATACAGCCTTAAAAACAGAAACAGTGGCTGCCAACAGGAGCAACCAGGCCGGATGGAAACAGTTTCCCAGCAACTAAAGCTTTGCCCTTTCTGTTACATTTTGGTCTTTCTTTTTCAAATAGACTAGTATAATGAGTATGTATTTTCAGATCTAAATAATATGGTAGTTTTAACAGTAAGGGAAAATGTTCTTGTGCACTTATAACTCAGTCTGTAACACAAACAGGAGCCCAAAATGATACTGCACATTAGAAATCTATGATTAAATGTTTTTCCTTTGTTTCATATTATCATAGATTGTATATTTCAGCATTTTCATGCTGTTAGACTAGTTTTGGTTTATTACTTTCTCAGTAATTTCCTTCTTAAACTCGTCCCTGCAGTCCCATCAGCACAGCAACACCAGATCATCCTCATTCTACTCTGACCTTTAAACTTGCCAAAGGCAAAGAATCCCATTTAACCTGTCTGATGCATTTTAATTAAAATAAATGTTCGTCTCCAGAATGCACACACACACACACACACACACATTCTTGTACTTCTATCTTTATGAGGACCCTCATTGGAACAGTGAATTCCCTTGCAAGGTTATAATAGTTTGGAATTTTTCATTAGTTTTAGTTTTTTTTTTTTTATTTTTTTTTTTAGTTTTAGTTTAGTTTTTGTTGTGAATTTTTAGTTTTCAAATTCAGTTAATTTTGATGAGTTTTTAGAGTGAGTTTGCTAGTTTTAGTTTAGTATTTATTTATTATAGTTTAGTTTTTATTATAGTTTAGTTTTTATTAGTTGTAGTTTTTTGTAATGGGGTATTTGTTGGGTGGGAGATTAAAAGAGGTCACAGTAAATTTTTGCCTTTATTTCCTTTGTCTTATCCATCTTCATAATGTGTGAAAAAAGTTGACAAAGACGAAAACGAAGGACATTTTCACTATAATTTTAGTTAGTTTTATAACCACACAATACAGTTTCAGTTAACTATCATTAAAATTTAACCTTTAACCCTTAAAACAAAGTCTGAAATCTAAAAAAAAAAGCCTTTAAAGAAGTGAGGACCGGCTAAAATGTCCTCACTTTGCACACACAGTCCTCCCTCCACACCTAGCTCTACATGCTAAATGTAATATACATAACCCCCAAAACTCACACACCTGCTCTACACTCTCTCAGCCACACCAGTCGTGTCCCTGACTTGTTTCTGGCAGGACATCAGGTCTGTGTGATGAACACTAATGCTATCGCCTCACTAATAGATAAATCAATGCTGCTCTCTGCCAATCAGAATGCTGCTTCAGCCCAAACTGATACGGCCAGCGCTCATCTCTGCCGTAACGATCGGCCCGCCTCTGCACTGACAGAATTGATATAATGTTGTTATAATGTTGATGCTGAGTTTATCGATTCCCTGTGTAGACGTAAGGAAGGAGAGGAAGAGGAAGGAGAGGAGGAGGAGGAGGAGAGAGACATGGTGAAGGTCTGTTCTACATGTCAGAGAGCTTGTGATAATAAATCTCTCTTCACTAAATCCTTGACTTCACAGGATTAAGAGAGTGTGAGAAAATGAAAGAATATGGAGGGTGTCGTTTTAATTCACTGACTAATACTATCAGCTGCTACATTTCACCTCAAGGTTGCATTATGTAAATTTAATTTTGTGTCATCTGATTCTTTCCCCACCCCTGTGACACTGCAATAAGGAGCTGCACTCGTGCCAGAGTTCACATCAAGTCTTCAGGCTGTTTGGTAGCTGGAACACATGAGAGAGCTCAGTCACAACACTATGAAACTGTTTCAGACCAAGAATCCATTCAGTTCTTGCTCCTTATTTGATAAAAACCTTGACTCATGCAGGATGATACTTATAAAGAAGAAGAAAAGATTTTATTCTTGCTTTTCAAACAGCTGCACGGAGCAGAATCTTTTGAACTGATATTGATATTCGCAGCTTCAACACGGTGGACTTTTGTTTCTCACACAAGTCCTTGAAGCCATTTAATCACTACATCACGCTGCAGCACTTTGAAAGGAAAATATGAATAGTATGTGTCGGTAGCATATTGTGTGACTTTGTTATTGTGTGTAAGCGCCAGTTAAGCAGGTCAGATCCTGTCTGCATCCAGCGTGCTGGTGAATTAGGTGGAAAGTGCTGGCTGACTGCTGCAGAGCTGGAATACAGTTTCCTGGGAAACCACTCGTGGTCCACTATATGATATTGAATCAAGCTTATAGCCTGCTGTTATCTCTGTGTTCTATTACCCTCTGCTCCCTCACTCTGTTCTGCAAAAACACAACCACAAATTCACAAATTCAGTCTCATGCTTTTCATACCATCAGAAATAAGATGACTGCTGTTTTAAACACCTTGCAAACACATTTTAAACGTGACGACTGCAACACATTTAAAGGTGACGGTCACTGTTTTAAACACGATGTGGTTAACGTTAGGTCAGGTTTAGGTTAAAATACAACAACACTATTTTCGGCCATAACTTACAACAGCAAAACACGAAAAAACATAATGTAAGGGCCATTAAGGGCCAGTTCATCAATAATAATTTAAGTTAAAAACAGTTAAAAATGAATGCTAATAATTTCATTGTAATTCATGCAATGCTAAGAGTATGTTAGTTTAAAATATACAATTAGAAATGTTTAAAGGGTTAAAAGTGTTTCTATGCTTTAAATTTTACATTGTGATGTCACTATGTAGTGGTAACTATGGTAACTGACTGTGTATCTTAAGTTTGGTTTTTAGTCAGAACACGGTGGAAGCAACACAGTCTGTTGACCGTGCGTCAGACCTGTAATTTACTTTGTTGTTTTTAAGTAAACATGTGTGTTTTTATCGACTGATTATAGACGTGGCGACGTTAAGAAGGAAGACCAAACGGAGTGCCGCTACACATAACTTCCAACAACAGGAAACAAACACTGGTCACCTGGTTTAAAGTCAGATGTGCAAATTCAAGTGCATTCATTTTCATAAGAATAACTACTAATAACTACAATATGACCAGCCTGAATAAAGACATAATCTCAGAACCATCACGTTTGGTGCACCAACTATGTCACTTCCTGTAGTCTTCGTAACTACTTCACTTCCAGCATTTACATACATTTATCTACTGTTTCAACTGACTTTTATAACTTCTTACCAGGAAGTTATTTGCCCTAAACCTAGATCACTGGTTTTAGAGCCTAAATTTAAAAAAAACTTTTTTTTTTATACAGCGGCGAACCATATGTTCATGTAGCAGTCACATGGTCCTCGTAACTACTTCACTTCCAGCATTTACATACAGTTATTTAATATTTCATTTGTAATTTGATGCCTTACCAGAAAGTTTTTTGCACTCAACCTCAATCAGTGATTTTGGTGCCTTTTTTTCACAACCACAAACCGTATGTGTATGTAGAATGACGTGTATGTGCTATTTTTAGAACTAAACTGTTCATACGTGTCGTTTTGGGTGGTAAAAAAAAACAAAAAAAAACAAGCTATTCTGTGGTTTAGGTTGGAGGTCTTCATAAGTACATTATGCCCTCATAAGTCCACTCTGTCTTTGAGATTTAAGGTTTGTAGCTTTATTCTAGCATTTAGGGGAATGTATCTATTTTTCACTGAATGCATTTATTGCAGCAAAATATCTCCAGAATCAGTATCCTTAATTGCCTTCACTGCTTCATGCTTTTTCACAGTTTGTTGTAGTTAAATCTAACTCGCCCACCCTTCATATGAATGGCAGCTGGTTACCCTGCTTAATTCTGAGCCAAATTCCACACAGCTTGCCAAAAATAATCAGCAACAAGTACACAGACGTACTCAGTAACCCTTTGCTCTCTCCCATGGTGCTAGCACATGTGATTGCCTGCAAAAACATTTTTAACTTGGAGCCGGTGACCTATTTTTCATTTCTGTGTTCACGAGGAGTTTACAGTTAGTGGCACACAGTGTCATCATGCATCAGGCTGCAAATGTAGAGCAAGAGCTTCAGGTGAACACCTACAAAAGGAAGATTATTGGACAAATACAGTATAGATAGGTAAGGGTTTTATTTATTATGGTCAGTGTGAAGATTATATTGACTATTGTTACATTTCATCAGCACTGAAGGCTGTATATGTGTGTGACTTTCATAAGTTTGTATAAAAAGTAAGTTTCTTTTGTGCTTTTTTTCATCATTCTGCAGAGGAGCTATGAATAGTAGCATGTTTTCACTCTGCCGCTGCCTCTTCTATTCTGAGCCCAACTCTGCATTGACAGAGACAAACTTCACTATTGATCTGCTGAACGCCGCCCCTCCTCTCATATCCCTCAGGAAAATTAAAGCAGGATAGAAAAGCTTATTTTTTCCTTCCTGCCTGTTTCTCTGCTTTGTCCTCTCTGCACCGCTGCCCCAGACAGCCCTGCAGTAATTCACAACTTTTGACACATGCACCATCGTTATGCCATCGTCTTCCTCTCTGTGTCTGTGTGTGTTAGCAGCTCTAATGTTTGGGGCGTGAGTCTTTTACAACATGTTCAATATCACACCACAGGGCCTCGCAACCTACACAACAACTCTAACCATGCAAGGAGAGAGAGACGGAGAGGTGGTGCTGAACTATCAGCGCAGAGTAAACCCATTTGTCTTCCTCCTCCTATATTTGCAACACCCTACAGCCTATAAAACACACACACACACACACACACATACCCACGCTCACTAACAAAGAAACATTATATCTAACATATTCCACATTATACATCCTACAGAGTCTCACATTTCCAGACACACACCGTTCTCCCCAAGCTAAGCTATGCTTCCATTACCAGACCAGTGGAGGCAGATATACAGTATTTGTTCTGTGTTATCGTATATTTGTAATCTTGCAAGATCTCTGGACTCCTACAAAACCATGTGATGTTACACTGTAAAAAAGGTTTGTAGAAATAACAGTAAAATTCTGTCAAATACATCAGAAATAGGGCATAAAATGAAAAATTGTGTATCACCATATTAGACACTTTTAATTACCGTAAATCAAAGAATAGTGCGAAACTTTTACTTTTTTCTGTCATAAACTGGAAGAAACACACAGGTTTTAGGTAAAATATAACATTTTCATGCAAAATTTATGGAGAAATACCATGATGTGTGAATGAATGACACAATTACCCTAAAAATAACAGGATTATTCAGACTAAATTACAGTTTTTGCTGATGTTTACATTTAAATTTAGAATAGAAAACCCACTCACTGTAATTTTTACGGTGAAGTTCTGGCAACCACAGCTGCTGGTATTTTACCGTAAATTAAACAGATTATTTTTTACAGTGTACTTTCAGATAAGAAGCATATTCAAAATATACATACATCACTAATAGTGACATGTCACAAAATGATATTGGGTTTTTGTGTGTGTGTGTGTGTGTGTGTGTGTGTGTGTGTATTCACTTTGGTTTCTTTCTTTTTGGTTCGTCCTGATTAAACACACCAAATATGTTAATTAGCGAGTTTAAAGCTTGCTGTAAGTCAGGTATTTAGTTTATGTGTTATGTTCAGATGGAGCCAGCTAGTTCTTCCTTTTCTCCTTCCAGTCTTTGTGCTAAGATAAGATAACTGCTGCTGGTTGGATCCTCATATTTACAGAACAGATAAGAGAGTATTTATTGTCTAATCTAACTTTTGGCAAAAGAGCAGTCAATACGTGAATTTCCTTCAATTTGGAACTATTCTTTTTAGCTTTTATTTTCCTTGTCTTACATTATCAGCTCAGGGAGTTCATAATGAGGTCTGGGAAATGCTTTTATCCGCTAATATATGAAAAAAAAAATCACCTGTAATAAGCACCACCAAGGACGCTGTTTCTATGTTTCTATGTTTCTGGTTGAGTTTGTTTTGTCTGTCTGTCAGCTGGAACATGAAAAAACTGCTGGGACGGTTTTCATGAAGGGTGAAGCATGAGCCAAGGAAGAACACATTCAGTTTTGTAGCAGAATCTCAGAGGAAGATACACAAATTGTTTTTCAATTTTGCTAACATTGCAAAAAAGGGACTGGGGTTGGTGGAGGTCCTGAAAGATAGGAGTGGTCCTGCTCTATAGCTGTCATCATCTTAGCCACATTCTGAGTGCTTGCACATTAGTAAGAATGCAGAATAAATATTTAGAATTATTTTGGTTTGATGAAAATGAGAAGTTGGAGAGGCTGCAGCTGTGGCAGCAGAACGAGGAGCAAAAATCTTTGTCATTGAATCATAAAAACTTTTTAAAAATTATCTCTGTTTAAAGTTAGATTTAGTCATGAGATTTTCTATCATTTTTTCTAGGGTTTTAGGCAAAGTTTAGTTTAATAAACAGCTTTTCATCTTATAATGACCCAATACAAGCTGACTCAAACAAGCATCAGATAACTCTCCAAGTGCTCTTCGTTCATTAAATGTCATGAAACTATGTTGCTTTATATCAGATACATATCTTTAAAGTGGTAAAACAAAACCGCCAAATAACTAAGTTTGACCATTCCTAGTTATGATTGGCTTAGGAGCATTTGGACAGCAACATTTGGTGAAACAAGAGCACAATGCTATCATATGATAGGGTTTCCCTGAAAGGCTATGAATATTTTCAGAGTAAATTTAATTTAATTTATTATGTTCTACTTAATTGAGCAGCTGAAAGTGATAATAAATTTAAACTAAGACAATAATCACAGTGATTGTCCCAGTAAAACATTTACAGCTCTTGCAGATTTAAGAGGCTGTCGGGTTAACTGGCATGGCGTCACTGGACATGGACACATAGTTCCTGAGCAGATTACAGACGGACCAGTGATGGTCTGACAGGCGGGCGGACTAAGGGGAGATGTGTGCTAATATTTGCCCGGTTATCCATTGATCCATGCGGATGAGTGTTGGGGCTTTGTAGATTAGGTGGCCCGCCTCAGCACCAGCAGGATACACTCTCACATTAAACCATCTGAACTGGGGCTGGGCGATATGGCCCTAAAAGAATATCACGATATTCCAGGCTATTTTTGCGAAAACGATATTCTTGACAATATTATGAAATACTTAAAAAGATATAGAAAATATGATTTTTTTTGTCTGTATAAATAAATAAAAATCTAAAATGTAGTGTGAAGTGCAAATCTCAACAGTTGCCAAATACAAAAAAAATTACTCTTGACTCTTGAGTATGAGCAAATAATAAAAATATCTATTTAGGGGTTCCGGGGGCATATTTTAATGAAATTTAGTAAAGGAGAATAAAGGTTCTTGTATGTTTTATTTAAGGCATCTTATTTTGACAGTCTTCTTGTAAGTTCTGTGGTGGATTCTGTTAACACACTGTGCTCTTATTTTGAAAGCTGCATGTGTTTAGCGACAGAGAGTAAGTAGCTTTTTGTGATTAAAACAACTTTAACCACTACATCAAGAAGTAGGAATGTTGCCAATATCATGATATGCATTTTTTTTAGCCATAAAAAAAATATACCGATATTATCGTGAACGATACGATATGGCACACCCCTAATCTGAGCTCACATCAGACCATCTGAACCGGTCTCCACCTAGAGGGGTTTAATCTATTAAATCTATTAAAACATTGGGAAGTTGTTTGAGAGACTGAATAATTAACAGTGTCTCCCAGATGGTTCTGGATAACCCATCCCCCCTATATTCAATCAGTAGTTAGTGATGTGTGTGTTTAGGTGTTTCTCTGTGTTTCGAGGCTCAGCTCTGTTGTGCGGTGGTGTGATTTAGTTAACTGACTGATGTCTCCAGTGGTTTTTGTGTAAACGCTCATAAACACTGATCATTTGACAAGTCGGGCTGATTACTCTTCATTTAATAGTGCTAAAGCAGCCCATGGGGTAAATTATCATGGGAGGGGATATGATTATTGTGTTTCCCACTTAGTGATATGGCTTTCACCAAAGGGGGTTTCTACTATCCATGCTGCGTCAACAAACACTGTTTGGTTTTTACACAGGATCGCTTGCTGAGCAATGAACGCATGCACTATCGCCATTTTTTATTTCAGGCTAAATTAGGAACACATTGACAAAAGGACACACATAGATTGATAATTACTATCTAATACAACCTGCAGGAGGTTTCCTCAATAAGCAGCTCTACCTGTGGCAGGAGATGAGCACATCCTAAACACCTTTAGCTATAGAACCTTTTGGTTATATCAGCAACAAAGAAAACTACATAGTTTAGTCTAGAAAAGATAGTTTGGTGTAAAACAACTCCCAACATAGGTGAGGTAGTTCCGTAGGTGAAAAAAATAATGAGAGGAGGGAGAAAAAAATCATTATGCAAGAAATACAATGTCGAGAAAAAAGTTGAAATGTGGAGAATAAAGTACATTTTTTGAGTTCGGTAAAGTATAACCTGATTTTCCACAGTACAACAAAAAAAAATCACATAAATTACATTAAAGCGGATTTTCCCAAAACAATAGTTGTGGTAGCTACTGCAAAGAATATCTCATTTATATTCAATTCAATTCAATTCAATTCAATTGGCTTTATTGGCATGACATAACAATGTATATATTGCCAAAGCAACCATCAGAAAAAAAGATAACAAGATAAGGAAAGCAATATTTACAATAAATTATTATGATTCTGTTATTCATTTTAAAAGAAAAGAAAAACTAATAACAATAAAAGAAAGCAATATTTACAATCATTGAATTACAATCAACATATAATTTATACGATCTAACTGTCCCAGCAAAAAAAGAAGAAAAAATTTAAATAAAATAAAATATGTAGGAGGGTTTTAGTACGACTACACCCTTAAATATTGTGGTTATTGCTCGTTTTATGACATCGATGAAATCAGGTTGTAGCTTTCAGTAGCTGTTCAGATAGAAGACGTTTCTCTAGAACAATGTTCCTCTGATGACTTATTGACAACAAACCTGTGATTATCTTTCCAACTTTACCGACACAAAAAGTTGACTTTATTCTTAACATTTTGACGCCATAATGAAAAAATAAATTCCTCCTTTCAGATTTTTTTTCTGGTCCAAATCCTCTTCCGTACATAGTTGATGTTAAACAGTGACACAGTTCTTAATGTAAAGTTAAATTGTGACAGACAGGTGCAGCTTGTTTAGGCTTAGGGAAAAGATATTTTGACTGTGGGACATAAGGTAGTCACAGTTATTATCTCGTTGACTACTCATCCCCCCACCCTATACAGACCTTGTCATTTTTTTATATTCTAAATCCTCACTTCTGCCTTGGCTTTAGTTATAATGACTATGTCCACTTGAGGGTGCCACTTAACAAATGTAAATATGGGTCACGAAAAGCTGGTCTATAAATTACATATGGGCTAGTTTTTTTGGAGAGGATAACCTCAGTGGGCCACGAGCTAATAATACATAAGATAAGATAAGATGGCAGCCTGGTGCTGAATAATCAGACTGGACACCGCTGAGGGGCTGGTCTCCTTTTCCTCTATAGTCACTGCTAGTCCTTAATAGTGAATGAGTGAATGAGTGTGTGTGTGTGTGTGTGTGCGTGTGTGTGTGTGTGTTTGTACTATTTGTGTGTACTATGTGCGTGTGTGTGTGCGTGTGTGTGTGTGTGTGTGTGTGTGTGTGTGTGTGTGATCTGAAAGCAGGACAGAGTCTGAGTAGCTCTCAGCTCTCCTCGTTATTCCCCAGAGGAGCATCCAGGTCTGTTTTAGAGTGCGGAAAAAGAAGCGAGAGCTGGAAGGAAGCTGAAGACACGGAGGTATTTTATTAACCCTTCAGTCTACGATGACTTATGTAAGAAAACAATAGAGCCTGGTGGGTTTCAGTCTCTGCTGTGACTAAATGTGATCAGCCCAACTCTACCCGAATCTTAAATTTTCCTCCTTTCTCTATTTCTTCCCTCGTTTCTTTTCTCTCTGCCGCCCACGCTCCTGTCCTCACTTCTTCTGCTCTCCCTCGCTGCCAAGTTTCCTCTTCTCTCGCCCACCTGAGCCCAACACCTGTGTGAGCAGAGAGTTCCAGGAAAAGGGGCCAGGACGCCATCGCTAGCAGTCTGTCACCGGTTCTCTCCTGCTGTGGAACCACACACAGCCTCCTGCTGCTGCCTCTGGAGAGCAGCTACCCAGAGAGGTTTCTGTTTCTGGAGGCTCTACTCTCTTTATTTAGGAAGTTTAGGACTTTCTTATCTCTTCTCTACTGTACCTGCACACACATTCACACACAGCTGGCTGCACACAGCTGCAGGAACACATAGTGGCGTACCTGCTCTTAGCGTGGGCTGCTTCGTGGTCGTGAGTCGTGATGAGCCGCTCGCCGCCACCAGATGGCCTGCTCTCACTCAGCACTGGATGATCTGGCAGCCAATCACAGGCCATGTAAAATTCATGAATGAAAACAAGGCTGGATGGTTGAGTAAAGTGTTTGTTGAGGGGGAACAGACATTATGTTTGATTCTGTCATTTATTCAGATTGAGATCATTGATGGTGTCAGCCTGATGAAGGAGGACTCTGGTTAGTAAAGTGTAAACAAAGGCTGGATGCATTTGTCACATTAGGCTGCATCCTCCGCTAAGTAAGCTACATTATGCACAATAAATACTGTTTATGGAGAGAGAATCGCCTTTTGTAGTTCAAGTTTTCTCAGTTCTATCACATTAAGACTATAATGCCCATAACAGAACCAGCAAAACAAATCTGGAATTTAAAAAAGTAGCTAAAACAAATATGGCTCGTCAACTGTTGGATGGATTGCCATGAAATTTAATACAGACATTTATGTTCCCTGAAAGCTGTTTTCAAACTAGTTCTCGCATAATATCAATTTTTCCACAACACAGTTATTGTGGCCAGAATTCAGGATAATGATGTTATCATAGCCTCTCAATTTAAAAACATTAAAGAAAATAATAATAAGTGAAATTCATCTTTAACTTTGTGTGTTTTTTTTCTTTTACGGCAATTGAGTGTCACTCAATCAAAAAGCATAAGGAATGGAAATATTAGGCACTGGACCATTATTATGATATTATTATATGTGTATTATTATCAATAGAATATCAATATATTACTTTTGAAATATCTTTATCAAGATAAAATCCAACAATAACTTCAGATAAGTTCAGACTAGTGCGGCCAGCTACATCGTCTCCACTGCACATTTAAAATGTGTGTTAAATACCAAAACAGTTGAGCTAGTTTAACTTTGATTTACAATTATTAGTCTTGTCATCTGTTGCTTTTTATCGTTTCATTTAGCTTTTTATCTAGTTCCATCAACAGGTCAAGATTTTTATTTTTACAATAGTTTGGTTTATGACCCTCTGCTGTTGGTGTTTAGTGCTACTTAACTAACCTTTATAACACCTAAATACAAACTTTGAAGTGTTTTTAGGGAAGAGGGTTGGGGCCAGATAGGAGAAAAAAATAATGAGAGGAGGATTTTTTTTTTCCATTATGCAGATTGAGAAAAAATACAAAATGACGAGAATAAAGTCAACTTTTTGTGTCGGTAAAGTTGGAAAGATATTCACAGATTTGTTGTCCCTGTGTCAATACGTCATCAGAGGAACATTGTTTCAGAGAAACGGCGTCTATCTGAACAGTTACTGCTTCAACCTGATTTTATCAATGTATGAAACTGAGCAATAACCATAATATTTAAGGTTGTAGTAGTACAAAAATCCCTTGACACATAAATGAGCTGTTCTTGGTAGTAGGCTACCATAACTATTGTTTTGGGAAAATCTGCTTTTATGTAATTTATATGAATATTTTAGACATATATTAGACGTATTGAAGGAAAATCGGGTTGTAGCTTGTAGTCTACTTTACCAAGCTCAAAAAGTTTCTACTTTTTTCTCAAAGTGCATAATTCATTTTTTCCCCTCCTCTCATTATTTTGTTCTCCTACCTTGCCCTAATTCTCTTCCATAGGTTTTGTAGCCTCAACCAAAAGAAACTGTGGCCTTTTAAATAAACTTAACTGCTTAATTTCAGCAAATGACCATTAAATGGGCTGATAACAAGTTAATAGAGCTACTAGAAGGTGGAGCAGGCCCATACTGCCATATTTATTATATTATTGTTATTATTATAACAGCCAGTTAATCGTCACAATATTACTGACATGAAAGACAAAGTTGTGACTGACTACCTTTGATGATCTACTCTTTTATTTATACACAAGAAGCTGAGGGTAAAAAGCACCTATATCTGTTTCTGGTAATACTGAGTAATGAACATTTCTTTGAGAGAAAAAAACGGTTGTATTAGTATCTGGGAAAGAAAAGCTTTCAGCAAGATAAAAGAAACGGAGAGGAAGGGGGAATTAGAAAGAGAATGAATGGTGCAAAGAAATTGAAAATGAGGAAAAAAAAATAGAAATGTGATGAAAAAAGAAAGCAGGAAAGAAGGAAGGGAGATGTTATTTGGACAGAAAAGGGAGAGAGGGAAACAAAGAAGGAGAGAAAGAGAGAAAATAACTGCGGCAGACACTTTATTCTCTCTTGATTTAACAATGCAAGGTAGTGTTCCAGAGCAAATCACAGACAGCTTGTGCATACTAATATATTAATACTCCAGTCATTACTGCTACCATCAGCACATTGGTAAATATTCCTCTAATTGCATATCACAGATAACACTACAGCTTTATGTTGTTTATGTGAGCCTTTGTGTGGCTCTGTTTGTGTATTTATCCCTTTCTGTGTGGGGGAATGTATGAATTTAATTGGCTGCCACAGATAACAAAGCAGTGTCATGTTCCACTGCGCTGCTGTCGGCCGGGTGTAACATGTTATAAATGAAATTTAACAGTATGAAAATAAATTACCATTATGATTGTAAATACAACATCATTTGGCTGAAGGGATTAGTTGATCCATTGATTAATCACAAGCATTAATTGTGATTAGCTTTTTCTGAAATGGAAGGATTTGCTTCATTTCTCTGTTTTATATGATTGTAAATCACAGAAAAAAAAGCTTTGGGTGATGGACAATGGCTTGGACTAAACAAGGACTCGGAAAAAACTGATCATGAGTCCATGTCGTCTTGTGTTCGGGATAATTGTTATTCGCTCATGTTTCAGTCTGCAGTCATGCTAGGAGCTAATGCTGCAGCATTAGCACTGTTAGCATGCTAACATTTGTTTGAAAAAGTAAAATAAATGCATGTAAATGTCTGAAGTGAAGTATTACAAGGACATCATGACTCACTTTGTTATTTGGGAAACAAACCCAGGTCCCATGGGCAGAGGTGGAATGTAACTAAGTACATTTACTCTAGTACAATTTTGAGGTACTTGTACTTTACTTGAGTATTTCCATTTTATGTCATTTTACCCTTCTACTCCACTACATTTTGAAGCAAATATCAACGTTTTACTCCACTACATTTAGCTCTTGACTTTATTTTATTTTCAAGTTTTAACATAAAAAATATCCTCAATTCAAAGTTATTTATTTTTAATTAAACCTCATAACAGTATATTAAGTCGTTAAAATGAGCCCTATCTTGAGAAATTGAAAACACTGCTTACATAAATGCATCAGGACTTTTACTTGTAGTGGAGTCATTTCACAGAGTGCTATTACTGTGGATCAGATCTTTTCGTGCTTTATACTCTTTATATTACTCTTCACTTTCATCCTTGGCATGGTTTATCATTACTGCAGCCACTAGTGGGCGCCACCAGTGATGCATGTTAATATAGCAGCCAGTGAATAAGCTGATGACTGTTCAACCCACTAGAGAGCAGGCTCTTACATGCCTAAACACAGCTGATACAGCCCGACAATCATGTGATAACAACCAAATCAGTTTTGGAGTGAACCTTTTCACCTCTTTTCTTTCTGCCTACTTCTCCTCAGTGTAATGACTCATCTAATGTGTTGAGGTCCAGCTTTCAACCATGTTACTGACAAGAGAGGCGAGCTTGGACTAAACCAGAGAGAGAGAGTGATCAGTGACACAAAGGTACAACAAGTACCTTTAAAATAGAGGAAAACCAAGTCAGGAGAGCTTCTGAATCCAAACAGAGACAGAGAGACTTTAACCTGAGACACTGAGACAGAGTTTAGGTAGAACGTCTACTAGTTATTCTTCATGGTCAACTATCTTTAACATGTTGTTGACTTCAAACTGTTCCATAAAGACAGAGAGAGTTATGGAGACGGTCCCTGCTGACTCCTCAGGGTTCACTGTGAGGACCCACGTCTTTTTATGTCCCTCTCTCTTTTGCTCTCTCACAAATACTGACGCACAAATTCCCTCTCTCCCCCTTCAGTGAGTCATCGGTGATGTGTCAGAGCCAGATCGATACTGGGTGTCTCTTCACAGATAGAACGGCAGGCCAAGAACCCTTTGGAAAGGAGGAGAAAGTTAGCCTATTAAAGCGTGTTCTGTCCATTGAGTCATTCCTCTGGGGGAGGTAACCCTCAATCACCAACAGGAATCTGAATACTGGGACTCACCAATATGTATCTGGAAATGTCAAACCCTCAGGAGCTCACAGAAACAGTCTTCATGGTAATAACACATTTTTACATAATTCAGTGGGTTTGAAAGAAATTAATGAGACCACGTAGAGTTTTCTCATCGTTTTTAAACCACAGTTTTCACCCAAAAATGACTAAATAGGTTGTTTGTCACTGACTTCTGGTGCCAAAAATACAGCAAAATGCATCAATGCTTTCAAAATAACTCATGAACATTACAAAAATAATTCTTTAGATTATTTTCAGCCACCTCTTTAGTAAAGGCGTGGCCAACTAAAACTACTTGGTTAGACGGTTATGGAAATATTGTGGTCATAGTTCAAACAAACCAGTGTTGAGTGTGTAAGAGAAAGGCTGAAGATTGATTGTGGTTGTTTATCAGCCTCAGTAGTTGTGATTTTAACAAATAACAACAAATACATATTAAGGCTTTATTTACAAAAACAGATATCGGTTTGGTTTATTTTCCAAAATCATGTTCTTTTTTGGGTGTGTACAAGTCAGGGAATATCAGTCAAAGGGTTGGCTTTAGTTTTTTTAGATATCCCAAATTATTGTGGGTTTTTTTTTGTTATTTGTTTTTTATGTGCACTGAATATCAATGAAACTGGAATAAATTTATCTCCGAAAATGCTTTTACAGTTTTTGCATATGCACTCATCATATAACCCCAATTAAAAAAAAAAAAAGTTGTGTAAAACAAAAATTAATAATGAATTAAATTCAAAAAACAAAAGTGTATCAGTTTGAACATAAAATATATTCTCTTTTCATGTAGATTTCAGTTGAATATGTGTCAAAAATCATAAGAAAAGACAACGTCCCAAGAATCAGGGTTGTATCTATTATCCTGTATATCAAAACGAACATCCATTCATTTAATTGCTCTTATTTTGTGCAGAGGAGCAGCCTGTTAACACCTCCGTCTCATATCTTCTCATACGCTTCACACTTCACTGATTGCACTGAGGGGAAAAAAACACCCAGAGAAAGATCAATACAGCAGCATTTAGTCGCTCCGCCATCTAATGCACCTCAGCTGCCTCACCAACACACTGGAGCATCTCCAACTGCTGGTCATTGGTTCATCTCTAGTTCATCTCTAGTTCATGGCTTCTTCTGACTGACCACCTGCAGCACTCCTTCACTCCTTCACCTCCCCAACCTGTTAGTCTGTGTGTGCATGTGTGTTTTCTAGTGCAGGAGGCTGGAATGTAATGCACGACAGAGGATGAGCCTGGAGCCAGCATCTACTTTACTGGACTCCACCTGTATTTTTTATTTTTTTTATTTAACCTTTATTTAACCAGGAAAGTCTTATTGAGATTAAAAATCTCTTTTACAAAAGAGTCCTGGCCAAGACAGGCAGCAGCACAGTTAGTTACAGACAATCATTTAAAAACAACAGAGAAGATAAAAATAGAGTCACAGTCAGAACATCATCAAACAAAGCATGTACAGACAGAAGAGCCAGCTTCAACATCATGAAGTAAGGACTTAAACATGTTTAGAGAAACCAGCTCCTTAAGTTTTAACGCATTTTGCAGCTGGTTCCATGAAAAAGGAGCAGCATAACTAAATGCCCTTTTCCCCAGTTCAGAATGGACTCTAGGCACAGTCAGTAAAAACAAGTCCTCAGAGCCGAGCTGATACTTTCCTGTGCTAACTAACCTGTGTTGCCTCTCACATGCATCTCCTGACCTCCGTATGGATTATTTTCTTAATCATATCCGTGGGGGATGGACATTACAAAGCGTCTCTGGTATTCTAACCCAAGGATGACTTTTTCTTTAAATCTAATCTCCTCTTTAGGGTGAGGAAATAGCTGTTTTTCATGATTCTTTGAGGAATTTTGCTGCTTCTCATGGCCGTTTTAGTCGAAGCAGTGAAAAAGGTGTCTTGCATATTGATAAGGCTCTTTGTTTTCAGCTTTAAAATATTTTGTTATGTTTTAATGTTGGGGGGAAAATCCTGCAACTGTCGATCACTTGTACTTATATTATTCAGAGCGCTTTGGTCCACAGACATCAAGTAAAATGAATATGAATTAATTTTAATCAGTGGAAATGTATTCATAAAATTCATTTTTACAATCAAGGGTTTTTGTTCCTATGCATCAATCAATAGCACTCTCCACTGTGTAAGAATTTTCAAACTTGTTAATGAAAAATGTTTTAAAAGGAACAAATAGGTTAAAACCAATTTTGAGCTGCTTTTCTGACACAAGACGCTGTTGTTCTCCTGTTCTCCAGTTCTCCTGTTCTCCTGCCGATCAGAAAGTATCCAGTTATAAAAAGAAAATGCAAATGAGCCTGAGTCGTGAACATGAACATGAGCTCTGCTGAGTGCTTGTATTGCAAATGTTATTTTATTTTTAATCCACATCGGATCATAGACTTTTAAAGTCAGATTTTTTTTTATCTACTGTTTATTGACATTCAAAAATAATGAGATGTAAATGCTCAGTTTGTTGTAAAAATGTTTACTTAAACTTACTTCCCAAAGCTGAAAAATTACAAAAACCCTTCAGAAGACAAGTGTGTTCTTTTTTCCTTTCTAACAAAGTTGTCTGCATTTTCTTAATGCTCCCACCAGAATACTCTTCTGCTGTAGGTTGCGTAATCAGTGAACTGCAGGAAATATACTTCTTATTGTCCCAAACAGTTTAACCCTTAGAGAGCCACATAGACCACATATTTTGTTTATTTAGGGAGGGGCCGGAGATCTTTCAGTAGGAGGTCAACAGTAGCTGGGAACCTGAAGATTGATTTGACATGAACACCAGAACTGTGTAAAGGTTTTTCTCCTCATACATAAGTGATTTAGTAAGTCGCCTATTCAAATTTCTAAAGTGTAGAGTGTGTATGGGTTTAGAATATTATAATGGAAGTAAATAAAGGTCATTCCTATGCTCAATTATGTATCATAAATTGTTGCAGCAATTTTGGGGTCAATACCATCTGTTGCACAGATTTGTTGCAACATTTAACCATTTTTTACCACTCTAAAAGTGATTTAAAAACTCTCCCAGAACATCACATAAAGACACCAAGATCCTGAAGAACATCACAGAAAAATCCATGCTCCATACATTTGGAGACTTTGGCCAGTGTGCATTTATTTAGCCCACTTCCTGATAACATATATGACATGGTTGGTTCATTTAATACTATATATAATACTGTATTTCACTCTAACTTTTATATGGAGCTGCTATAACCTCTTAAAGACAGTATGTCAGCTGGTGATCCCACAGGTCTCACAGGGTTAAAATAACTCATCCTATCACACTTCCTGTTTGGCTTAAAAAGAGAAAGAGAAGCTGCCCTATTAAAGTCTAATGTCAGCGTAAAGGTTACTGGACTCAGGGATGATCCCTGCTTCTATATTCCACTGGTGTCCACAGTGTCTGTCTCCAGTCCTGCTGCACCACCACAGACCTCTAAACCGCATTACAGTATTACAGTAGAGTTTGTGATGGGAGGCTGAGACACAGAGCTTTATTCACACAGCGTGAGAAAGGCCGTGAAAGTGTGTTGGAGGTTCAGTCTGGAGAACTTCCTTCTGACTGAGTGTGAAACAGAGATGGATATGGTTTTCCCTCACATGCTTCAGATGTGACTCTTCATCAGTGGATCCTTTCAGAGATAGAAGAGTCTACATCATCATCTTCATCTTCATGCTACAATCATCTGTGTGTCACATGCTGCAGCTTGGTGTAGCTGGAGACTCGTCATCTGATATGGAGGTCATATCACTCTGTAATCTAATTCATTTAACCTTCTTTTTCCACTTGCTTTCACATTCAGCTGCTTCTTTCTCTCTGCTTCCACTCTTCCTCTCCACCTACCACACCTCTCATTCTGCAGAGCTGGCTGGGCCATTGATCTGCTCCAGTGATTGATTGCAGTGGCTGAAGGGTTTCAGTCACTTTTTTTCACCTTCAAATGAGCACTCATCTGCACATCACTAGACTCTGGTGTGTTGTGAGTGCACACACAAACACATAGACTTTGTTTTACTGTGCATTTTAGTGCAATTTACCCTGCACAGACAAGCTGTTGGGTAGTAAAACAGCTTTTTGTGAGTCCTTTGCATACACCGAATTTGTATTATGCAGAGTGGAACTCATTGTGCATTACGAGGGCTGTGGAGCTGAGCTGGGAACTGGTACAAGAAGATAATTAGGACACACTTTGTAAAAAAAATAAAAAAATAAATGCTGCATTTTTTCTCACCCGTGTTGTCATGCTGTGCAGATGAAAGCTATAAGCTGTAGCCCAGAGGAATGGCTGCAGGTTCATGTCACACACTCGTCACAACCACAGAAAGATAAGATGGCATTTGTTCCTGTTTATGGGGAAACAGAGGGAAGGGGAAGGTGGATGTAGCAGAAGGGCCAGTGTTGATGTTCCTGATGACATCACAGCTGCAACACTGTGAGAAAACAGTGAAAGTTGTCCGTTCCACCGTTCTGGCTCTGAGGTTCTCCATTAGCATTGGTTCAGTGTACAGGTCAGGGTTATATGTTCACTTGTTTGATTTTTAAGGTCTTATCTAAGGTTAGAAAACAAATCAATTCCCAGCTTTTGTAAAAGGGTTGAGGTGAAGAGTGCTGCATCATAGACATGCAGAACTAGGACCCTCCATCTAAAAGCCAAAGTGTCAATCAATAGTGACCTTTCAGCCTTTTCCACAACAGTTAATCCCTCTGTGGGCCACCAGGACCTGACTGTATGATCTCATCAAACAACTCCTGTCGCTCTGCCTCTCTCTCCCTCTCTCTCTCTCCCTCTCTCTCTCTCTCTCTCTCTGTCTTTCTCCCTTTTCATGCCTCTTCTTATCCTCTCATCTCTGTCATTGATGTTGGACTCAACCCCCGATCTCTCTCTGTGACTCTCAGTCTCACCACACCTCTCTCTCTCTCTCTCTCTTTTTTTTTATAGATCTAACACTCTTTTCAAAACAACATGGTCTCACAGAAATCCGTGAAATAGCCACGGATTCGCTTAACTCAAAATCCGTGGAATAGCCACGGAATCACTCAGATTTCCGTGAAACTGACACAGATTTCGCTACAATGCAAGTTAATGACAGTCATATCCCGTGGCTATTCCATGGATATTTGTTCCTATTGGTTTGTTCCAAGTCACGTGACTTTCAAGGTCCCGGCGGTCAGAACAAAAAACATGGCGGACAGTTCTCTCATTTTTAGTGAAAAAAATCAATATTTTGACTTAGTTTCTGCATAAAAATGGATTTTGATCACATTTCTAGCGAGAAATATATGTTTTATTTTCTAAATATTCACTCAGTGATTCCGTGGCTATTTCACGGATTCCTGTGAGACCAGGTTGTTTCAAAAGCACAATAACTGCAAAATAGTCTTTTCATGTTTCCTCTTGCGTTTCATCTGTCACCGTCTGGCTGAGTTCAGGTTTTGTTTATTAGGACATCCTCTGATAACAAATGCTCGTACAGATGAAAAATTAATGTAAGTTATCTGTGAATTTCAGGGTCAAATGCACAATAATTTATTTATTCAGAAGCCATCTGTGTTTACGTTTGTATCGGCCATTAGTGTTTTAACTACCTTCTTTCTGATCTGATTAATTAATATAATGTCCCTCTCCATTCACCTTTTACTTTCCTTTCTAATTATCACTGATTAATTAATAATGTAATGTGAGGTAATACTTCAGAAGTCTGATATTATCAGACAATATCTGAATGTGCAGAGCAGTAAACTGTAGAAATTCATTTTGAATTGGCAGCAAATTGGGTAAATTTTATTTTCTATTTATTTGAATATATATTTTCTTCAATTACATTTTCACATAGTTTTGTTTTATATATTGTTTTTAAAACTACTCAAATGTTATTTACATTTACTTTTCAGAATTTACTGTCACCTTGAAGTTAAAGTTGCTGTTTGACTGTAAAACATCTTCAATCAGAAATATCTTAAACATCTGATATACAGTATACATACAGTATATGTAAAAATCCTTCTCTGGGAAAATGGTAGATATTAAAATTAAGTTTTGTTTGCTTTGTTTTGTTTTTGTTTTGTTTTGTTTCCAATATCAAACAAAATGCCACAGGCCTCCAAAGTCAAGGCCAAGGTCAATGTGCTAGTAGTTTTCCTCAAAATCTTGCTGATAGACGACAAAACAGACAAAACACATTGAAACAATACCTAACCTACTTTGCAAAGTTAAAAGTATATGTAAAGACAAATAACATAACAGTGAATATATTTATTATTATAGAAGATAATTAATGTTAAGAATAATAATTACAAAGGCAATTTCTCTAGACTACTACACTCCAAAAAATGATTCAAGCCCTTTTTAGATGTGACACATTAATGTGTTGTTTATCCAATGAAAATATATCAATTAAAATCAAATCAAAAGTAGTTTAAGAAGTGTAACCTAAAATATTATTATTAATGTACTCCCCTGTCCTTCCCTTCAACCCAAAAAGAATGACTTTCAGTTTTCCAATTCTATGTTTTTAGGTTGAACAAACACAATTTCTTTATTTTACTCTCCTTGACATAAATGAGTTGAGGTAACTCAATTTAAATACAATACATACATGTTTTTAATTTGAGTTTGACCAAATGTAAAAAAAAAAAAGTGAGCTACATTAACTCAAATACATTATATTGCATCGATGCACTTGTTTTGAGTTTGGGCTACATATATTTGTTGGATGGAAATTCTACCCACAATTTAATTGAGTTCATCCAATGAGTTATTTTTTTGAGTGTATAATCTGGTCCTGCTCATATAGTCAAGAGGAGAGTGGGAAACAGTTACAGGAAGCTCTAAAATACTGTGTTCACTCACACAGTGTAGCACAGTTCATTTTGCAATTCATCCTTTTTGAAAAAAAACAACACATTTTCAACTATCTGTCCAAATCCAGATCCAGATCCAGTTTGATCTTTAATCAAGATAGTTTGATTATCTCCTGACTTTACCGTCAGATCTACAGTTTCCTTTGGCCTTCATCTCCTCGTGGCTAATGTTCTCAGACTTCCTGTCGCGTGCCGAGGTCCCCCCCCCCCCCCCCCCCCCCTTCATGAGGGCTAATAATAATGACATCCAATTAGCACTTTGTAATTACTTCATCATCCAGAGAGAGGCGTGATGCTGATTGGCTCATCAGAAATGTGTGTGTGTGTGTGTGTGTGTGTGTGTGTGTGTGTGTGTGTGTGTGTGAATTTTCACACTGATTTGGAATCTCCTCACACGTCTTTCTTCTCTTCTCTCCCTCTCACTGTACATTTACAGTGAGTATCATGTATCTGGTGTCTGGTTCCACCCAGAACCTCTCTGGGCTCAGACGGAGCTATTCTGCCTCCACAGGCTCTGCTGCTACACACAAATGCATGCACACTCGCATATGTTTTTGCCAATTGATCATTACCAACTGTTCCTCCCATCAGGCCCTGGCACAGCAACCATCTCTCTCAGATGTAGTGAGGCAGCCATTTACAATGCACACACACACACACACACATACACAATCACTCTGTTGAGGTGTTTTTTTGTGCACATTCATGTGTTTGCATGTGCACAGAGTGTGTGAGTCTGCATGCTCACCTCCCCGCATCAATCATTGTCCACCCTCTAATGAGGACCAAAGCACAGACTCATTAAAGCACCTCATTCTGCAGCAATAGAGCCCGCTGAAGGAATGAGTGCTGGGGGAGAGAGAAAAACTCTGAGATAGTGGTAATGAAATAGAGAGAAACAGAGAGACAGATTAACATATGGAGTGGAGAAAAAGGTGTGACAGGGGCAGTGCTGGAGAGAGAGAGAGAGACAGAGAGAGAGACAACAGTTAGTTAGAGGTGGAGAGGAGAGAAGAGCTGGAGGGAAAGACAGACAGACGGAGGGAGGGACGGAGGATTCCTGGAAGGCGATGGCGAGCGGCGAGCGGGGGAGCACATTGATGATAGTTTCATTTGTGCAGGCTCCTCCATGGCACATGGAGAAATCGTCCAGATTTCCTCTTTTCATGTGCTGTGTTTCTGATGCGGAGCCAATCTGTCTGCTTGGCCAAAACTCAAAAGACCCATATTTACTCTGTTCACTTCTCTCTCTCTCTCTCTCTCTCTCTCTCTCTCTCTCTCTCTCTCTCTCTCTCTCTCTCTGTTCAGTTTTCTGTTCTCCTGTCCCCTTCCTCTGTGAGTCAGAGGCTTGTCGAAAGCTACTTTAAGCCCCTCATGCTCAATGTAGGCACGAGGTTTTCATCTGGTTTCTTACAGTCCCATCACCACATCGTGTCACATTGTTGAACACTATTTTCATGTTTGTATTTGCACCATATCATCAAATCTGCTCCAAAACTAACAGCTCTGTTTACATCGTCTGTCTTACTCTCATGCTAAAGTAGATGTTTACATTTCCTGTTCATACATTAATGCTTTTGTCTTCACGTTGCCCTTCTCAGACTCCTGATTCCTTCACATTTGGAGTGCTGTTGTGGTGTATGTGACAGTGTTGTTGTGGTGTATGTGACAGTGCTGTAGTGTGTGTTAGTGTGTGTAAGGGGAGTGGATGGGAGGTGAATACACACTGATCTGGATGGATGGCATCGGGCCCAATGCCCTGTGGAAGACAGAAACACTGCTAGAGGATTAACCGCTGTTTAAGCCTTGTGTCTGGGGCCGCTGCACCCTGTGCTCTTTGCGTGTGTGTATAATTTAGTGTGTATGTGTCCAGACGCTGTGTATGTGTGTGTGCGTTCGTGCATATGTGCGCTTGCACGCCGATGCGTCTGTGCAGCAATGTCTGCTGCTAGCAGATTAGCACGGAGAATGAAAACAATGGCCAAGCTTTGAGACAAGAGAAGCAGAAATAACAAGACAGAGAGAGAGAGGAGGGGAAATGTGGAAATGATGAAGGAGGGAAGGGAAATATTGACTGATATTGGGAAATAACTTGATGAATAGAAGGAGGGGAGGTATTAAATAGGAATGAAAAGAAGGTCCCTCTCAGCACAGAGAAAATGAGGTTAGGAAAGGTTTGATGAGATTTTGAAAATGGAATGAGGAAACCAAAGAAGCAAAGACATTTATGAGGAATGCAGGTTGAGCTTTAGATGGAAGTTTCAAGACCAGAGAGAGAGAGAGAGAGATGGATGGAGTGATGAAAGCATAAAGGCTACAGATTTAGGCTCACTTATCTGTGAGGCAGCAGTGTGAGAGCCTGGGGCTTCCCTCTCTCTTCCTCTTTCTCTCTCTCTCTCTCTTTCAGTCCTGATAATTCTTTAGGATCCAACATGCTCGTCGCTATTTTGCATGCATGCACACACAGATGTCTCCTTAAACATTCATAAATTCACAGTGTGAAGCCGTACATGTGTGATAGATTTGTCTTTACACAAACGGCACGCACAAACACAAACAAACACACAAACAAACACACACACACACACCTTGTTGCAAGCATCCATCAGGGCGGCGTCCTGTTCTCGCCCGTGGCCAGCAGGTGTCACATCCAGAGGAAACTTGGCTCCTGCCGAGCTGTTGGCAGTGGACCAGGCTGTCCCCATGTCAAACACACACACACACTACGCTTATACTCGCTAATGTACACACACACACACACACACACAGAAGGTGACACACACACACAGCTGCTGGCGTACCTCTGTTTCCTGACAGGCTGACTGTGGGCTGCTGGCTCCACACACACACACAACTGTGCAACCCACTGGCCTTCACTCCATCAATCTCTGTAACATGAAACATAAGCATGCACATAAGCCCACTGGCATACAGTGAAGAGCACAGGAGAATGAAGCATTATTCTCGTTGTAAATATAAATTAATAAATCTTATAATAAATATTTTTTATTACACAATATGAGAACAAGTTACCCCTCTTCTGCAGCCTCTCATACACTGTAGTACTTCTAAATCTGTGAACTTCATTCAGTCAATTACAGGTCTGACAGATTGTGTGTGTTTTAGTAGAATGCTCTGGGCTGCTTCCAGATGTCTGGTTCCCTATTCACATTTCAACTTTTGTTGAGCAATTCAGCCTGTCTCTTTTATTGGTAAAAGCCAATCAGCTACCAAGGTTGGGAACATCTAACTGTCCCAGAGCTTTAGAGCCCAGATCTGGACTAATGTGGTACAAAGCTGGGATGAAATTAACAGTAATATCACAGCTGCTGTAGAGTAAAGCCATTTTCTCATATGAACTCTGGACAATGCCTGGGGAATCAGAGAAAATCAGGTCTAAAAATTGGAGAAAATGTGAACTGGAGTTTCTCTTTCACACATGTAGCAAACAACAGGAGCTAATCCATGTCAGCCACATTCTCACTTAGTGAAAATACTGTTTGGTTGGTGTGGTCGCCTCTCCACTTACACATTTTTGGAGGTCAGCCCGACACATGGGTGTGTATGTGACTGACTAAATGACTAAATGACTGAATGACTGAACTCCATGTTGTCATGGAGACGTGAGGGCGTGTACACTTTCTATGGTGCAATCCTCACTGACTGACTCTGTGTGCTGTCTCATTTAGTGAAGTGTAATCTTCATAGACAGCTGTTATAAATCACACAAATATCCTGTTGTATATGTGTTTAAACATATTAATGGCATGCTGATTTATTAATCAAGGTCTCCCCGTGTGTCTGTGAGCTTCCTGTGGCAGCCAGGCTGACTGACAGCAGAAACTTCATGAAATTTACTGATATACTGAATAGTTTCCATGTCGGCTTCATGGTAAGAAATCAACAATGTTTGTATTCATTGATTGATTGATTGATTGATTGAGGGGAATCTGCATGTAGTGAAACAGGATCAGAAGCAGACTGGGAGCGTTGATCAGTCAACATGGATGCAGTTGGTACCTTTAAAAGAACATATACAGTGGGATATGTGTATGATTTAAACAGCTGTCAGAAACAAAACCACTTCACTAAACACCACAAACCCATGTGGAGTGACACATTTATTGAATGGAATCCTATTTGATCTGTGAGACTTGCGAGTGATGGACCAGGGGTTTATTATTTTCATTAAGCATATTATTACTTGTTTGTTTTAAAGTGGCAAAAGCATACTTACTATAGCCTCCAAAATATTCGTTATTAGACATTAGCATTGACTCTTCCTGTAACACATGTCCACTTAATCGCATTGACCCAACGTGGTCAACCAGACAAAGTTCTGACCTAGTCTTGTTCAGTTTAACAATAAAACAGCTTTTGAACAGAACAATGCTGCACGTTGAAATGTTCCTTCAGAAGAATGATGTTTTTGGCATTTTCCCTCCAGGTTTGGGGAAAAGCTGAAATTTCCATTTGGCCTTTCTGGTACTTGAGGAAATGGGCTGCAAGGATCCTGCTTATGGCTGCTTGTCACCTTGATGGAGGATTAAGTGGAAAAAAAAGCTGAGACTTTTTGTTTGACAGCAACATGATTTTGAATGCAGAGCTAAATGGAAATAGTAACTATAAATGTAGCTCTTCCTTTCACTGAGAATGCGGTGGAGTCAACAGATACAGGATTTACAGATAATAGTTTGGGCAGAATTAACTCCCAACCCCAACAGAAAATGACTAACGAGAATCCAATGTCAGAGTGAAAATGAAATGGCATTTCTGTCAGAATATCAGACGAACAGCAGGAAATAAAGACCTGCAGTTTGTTTGTTGCTTTGGTCAGGTCATTAGCTTCAAGCTTTGTTTACAAGGAGAGGAATTTTATCTCCGAGGCCAGAGGTCCACTGTTAGCCACAGAATAAATGCTCTGTAGATAAACATTTCTGATGCTTCTGGCACCCTCCGGCCACATTACACTTTTTACTGCAGTTGTAAGCTGATTTTGTGTCTCACTGTTAGAAAACCCTAAAAAAAACAGTCTTGCTCGTATGATAACATTTAAAAAGAAGAAAAATCTTGTGCTGCTGCTGCATAATGTGAATCCTACAGCTTAACTTGCTCTAAGAGAAGTAAGATTCTCTTTATCCTCCTTATCTAGTGTGTGCATGATGTCTAGCATGCACATATGTATGAATGACTAAGGAGCAGGACATTTCCTGAGATTTTAAATCCTATTTCAGGCATTCTTACAGTGTCCACACACACACACACACACACATAAATGACAGGTGTCCCACCTTGGCAGCTCCCCGTGTGGGGTTAGAACCAGGTTAGCGGCTCCTCATTATGTGCCATTACTGTTTGGCTGTTTGGAGGCAAACCTGGCAGCGCAGCAGAGCAGAGGAACAGGCAGGAAGTGGCAGCCATCAGAAGTCAGACAAAAGACCGTGAAAAGGAAATCCTGCTTCATTTAGTGGAGAATATGCAGCGGCGCGGCTCTTTCTGTCCATTGTTGTGGTCAGTGTTCTTTGTTTACTCCGGAGCTTTGTTGTTGGTGTTGTTTTATGACAAACTGTTGGCCAGAGAACAGTCAGCGAGCTCTTCAAGCAGCGTATTTGATGGGCTGACTGAGCAGCTGGGCAGGATGATAGAGCAGAAGGAGAGCTGCAACTGATTGTTTCACTGCAATGAAAGACAATTGAATCCCGCCTGGAAGTACATGAAATATACCATTTTAACACCTGCATCCTGAATTAATTGTCTTATTTGTGGTGATCATGGTAATTAAATGAGCAATGTAAAGCCAAAGAGGAAGGAGAGAAGAGGTGAAATCAGCCATGTGATGTTCTGCAAAACCAGTCAGAGGACAAAGATGTGGAGGGAAGATGTCACACATAGAAAGTGTTTCAGGAAGAGTTGGAGGTGTGTTTAGGTGAGGATAAAAGTATTATTTAAAAGGGAAATGGAGGATGAACGATAACTGTGGCAGAAACCATGACAATTTAAATTGTTCATGTAATCTGCTGGTCTTGATGCAGGTATTTTGGAGCAAGTGACAGAAAGAGAAAAGAAGAGAAGAACATGGAGGGCAGATGGAATAAAAAACAACAACCGTGAGAAGGATTTCATGCAGATTTACACACAAAAAATACATTTTACTCTGCAAAGGTGTTGTTGTAAATAGTTGATGAGAAACAAGAGAAAGCTGTGTGTCCTATAATAATAATAATAACAGAAACATGGACTGAAGAGGCTGTTGGCTGATAGGAACCTGTAAAGGTAGACTAAAGTGATCAATAGAAGGAGAGAAGGAGAGAGGGAGAGATTCTCTGCAGCGGTGAAGGTGAATACCAATGTTCTCTGTCCAGATCAGAGATCAAAGGCTGGCCTCCTCTTATCCTCCTCTTCATCTCCCCTTCCTCATTCCTTCCCTCGCTCACTCTCTCCTCCCCTCCTACTTTTTTCCCTGAGTTTTTCTGTTCCCAGCCCTCCGTCTCATCTGTTTCTTCATCCGTAGTCTTCACCACTCACTCACCTCTCCTCCTCAATTCCCCCTTCTTCTTCTTCTGGTCCCTCCTCTCTTCTCACTGCCCTCCTTCCACCTCTGAATTCTCTCTGTTTTCTCTCTGTTTTCTCTCTCATGGGTTGTGTGAGGAATTATCCACACCCAAACTATCTCTCTCTCTCTCTCTCTCTCTCTCTCTCTCTCTCTCTCTCTCTCTCTCTCTCTCTCTCTCTCTCTCTCTCTCTCTGTGAGGGATTGTGTACATTCAGTAGCCCAGCTATTTCCAAATAGCCCATAAATCATTGAGGCTTGGCATGACGGGGAGAGACGGCCAGCCAGGCCACAACTATTAACACAGCTGAACCTCACTCATCATTGTCCCTCTCTCTTCTCCTCTCTCCTCTCTCCTCTCCTCTCTCCTCTCCTCTCCTCTCCTCTCCTCTCTCCTCTCTCCTCTCTCCTCTCCTCTCCTTCGGTCCTCCTCTGTCCCTCTCTGACGCCCACTGCACTAAAAAAAATAATTTGTTCCCAGAACGAAATAAAATTATGGAAATAATTTCCACCTAAATAAAATGCTTTAATTTAGCGAGAAACAGTTTTGTTGAGTGAACAAAATGTAAATATGTCGGGTCAACATGATGTATTTGCGTTACTGTTAATTAATTACCAGGGGTCAGTCCAACTAGATTTGTAAGGGTAATTATAACATACTAACATAATTTTCTTGGGCCATTTAAACATGTGTGCTATTATTAAGAGTTACTTTATTTAATAGGGTTGTTACAACTACTTTTTAAAATAGTGAAGTACATGAATTAATTGTGCTGAACCAACAAAACAAAGTTAGGTTGAAGTGGTTTAGCCTAAAAGATTACCTTTATCATATGAAAATGAACATAATAGTAATTATTCAGGAAATAAATCATTTTAAAACAGAGTATTATATTCAGCAATTTAATTAGCTTGTTTTAACATAAAGCATTCTAGTAAATTGTAAAGTGTTGCATTTTATGCTAAAACTACATGTTTTAAAACTGTTCAACCACAAAACATCATTTTATTTAGAAGAAGCTACATGTTAGACTAAGGAGAAGGTAACAGACACCCAGTTTGATTTTTTTGAGTGTGTGACTCTCCCCAAAGTGTCCTTCTCCTCTGTTGCTAATCAGCAGCAACTCTGCCTCTGGAAGATGAACAAAGATTTGTGCCAAAGTCATTTTAACTTAAAATATTGAGTCAAATATCAAGATTCATTTGAGTCAACTCCATTGTCTTTGTTGTTGTGACATAAAATTATTTTGCAGCATGGACACTCAAATATTTAAGTTGAAACAACAAGTTGGGTTTTACAGTGCACAATGATTACATAAATCTGTTTAATAGTGAGCTCCAGCTTTTTAAATGTGAGGATTCGCAGACAGTTTAATATCATTCTAAACTGAATATCTTTTCAAACAATGTGCAGATTTCCCAGTGACAGTGTTTCCAGGCAGGGTACTGGTCCCCCGGGGGGACTGGAGGAGATTGTGGAGCAGCTTAACTCTTTAAAAACATAATAATAATACAAATTTGATTAAAAGACTATGTCATCTGCAACAACTGAACACTGCATGTTGCAGTTATGTAAGTGAGTGAAATGTACTTAGCAAGCAAGCACAGAATTTGAAACAGGAGTTGAAAGTGAATGCTGATGAATAAATGGTAGAAAACAACTTGGGGCTGTGTGATACGACTATATCAACGTATTCTCACGACGGAGTTGATATAATTGCCTAAAAAAACTTTCGGAGCATCTGTCTATATGCTTTAAAAGTGTTGTTAATGCAGTTAAACAATAGGATTTAGCATAGGAGTTTATCAAAAAGGTTTGGAAGCACCCAGTTTGACCTTTAACCCACAATTCTGATCTAATTCAGTCATATAAGACCTGTAACCAGTTCCTGTAATCAAACAGACTTAGGCTGGCTGGTGGGTAATAAGGCATAAGGAATTATTGTAGGAATTAATAAATATTTGTCACATTGTTTTCGCAGGTTGAAAATATTCCTATGGGCTCAAGCAAATCATGATTTTTCATCTTTCTATGACATTTTGTACAACCCCACTTCCAAAAAAGTTGGGTTAAATGTAAATAAGAACAAGAACAATAAGAGTGCAGTGATTTGCACATCTCATAAACCCACATTTTATTCCCAATAGGAGATAAACATATGATAATATGTTGAAACTGAGACATTTTACCATCTCATGGGAAAAAAATAGCTAATTTTGAATTTGATGGCAGCAACACATCTCAAAAAAGTTGGTAGAGGGTTAACAAAAGGCTGGAAAAGTAAATGGCACAAATCAAAAACGACTGGAGGAGCATTTGACAATTAATTAGGTTAATTGGCTACAGGTCAGTAACATGACTGGGGATAAAAGGAACATTTTAGCATCCAACTTTTTTTTAATTGAGGTTGAATAAAAACACATTTAGCTAAAGGGATGGCACATTAATTGGCTGTGAGAGTAATTATGATTATTCCAATGTTAAAATTACTTTGGATATTTGAGCAGCATTGTGTTGCAATTTAGAACCACTCAATGTCCTTTTCCACTGCAAGGCAGAAACGGGTCTGTCTCTCTGTTAGACCTGTCTGTCTCTCAGTAAGACCTGTTTGTCTCTCAGTAAGACCTATCTGTCTCTCAGTAAGACGTGTCTGTCTCTCAGTAACGTGTCTGTCTCTCAGTAAGACGTGTCTGTCTCTCTAGCCACTCAGTAACGTGTCTGTCTCTCAGTAAGACGTGTCTGTCTCTCTCAGTAACGTGTCTGTCTCTCAGTAAGACCTGTCTGTCTCTCTAGCCATCAGTAGCGTGTCTGTCTCTCTCAGTAACGTGTCTGTCTCTCAGGAACGTGTCTGTCTCTCAGTAAGACGTGTCTGTCTCTCAGTAACGTGTCTGTCTCTCAGTAAGACCTGTCTGTCTCTCTCAGTAGCGTGTCTGTCTCTCAGTAAGACCTGTCTGTCTCTCTAGCCATCAGTAGCGTGTCTGTCTCTCTCAGTAACGTGTCTGTCTCTCAGTAACGTGTCTGTCTCTCAGTAAGACGTGTCTGTCTCTCAGTAACGTGTCTGTCTCTCTCAGTAGCGTGTCTCACTGCGAGGAAGCCACCATGTTGCTCTCCAGCTGAGCTCCATCAGCCTCCAGATGGATTATCCTCCGTCACTGTGATGCATGGCTTTCATTTACCAGTTTGCTGAATGTGTTCTGTAGTCACTCATTGGTATTCACGGCTGCTAAATGCCTCTCTATATGATGGCCATTTTATTAGCTACAACGCTAACGTGGGGCTCTCCCCGCCTAGCTAATCCCCGTGTGGGTGGAGGACGAGGAGCCTGTTATTGAGCGGTAATCCCTCTCAATATCCCTCCCTCCATTTTCCACATTAAAAAAGGGAAGGAAGCAGATAAATTAATGAGGCTTTTCGCTTGTATGAACAATTTCAACAGGTGCGCCTGAAAATCAGACATAGCATCTTGCTCTCTCCGTTAGTGTTATTCATCGGTTTTATTTCTTGGTAAGTACCTCTCCAGAAAACCTTCCAGCAAGAAACCTGCTACTGTGGCGCAGAGTCCCACATCTCCAACTGTTGGAGGAGTTCAAGTTTGTGACCCATGAAGGAAATAAAGAGAAAGTGAGGGAAGAACACTCGAAGCGATTGTGATTCTTTTCATCTCTTCGGCTTTTCAAACAGATGCTCTGCTTGTCAGCTTGGGACAGACACGCTAATACATTGGTCTGGATGTGTCAGGGGTATGCAAATTCATGTTCATTTAAATATGCACTTCTCATCGTCAAATCATGGCGTGCACCCCCTGACACTGCAGCCGGCCCATCTGCTGGTGCAATACATATTCATACGCTCACACAGACAGTATACATGCATCCTGAGATAGTTTCTTTGACTGTTCTCCGTTCTTACTCCCTCTCTCTTCCTTTCTTCCACACTCATAAATGCACTACCATATTAAAACTCTTACATTGAGTCGTGGGACTATGATGGGGAACAGGAAGAGAGATTACTGATATTGTTTAATTTCCCGCGGGTGCACTGTGTTAGAAGAGCCCAGAAGCATATGGCTGGCTGCCTGTTGCATTTCATATTTGCTAATGTAGACCCACTTGCATTCGTTTGATTTTATATGTACGTTTCAGTGTACTTCTTCAAATTTAGACAGACATCTGTCAGACTTTCTGTGTCTCTGTTTTGTGGGTTTGTGTGTAAATGTTAAGTTTTCGATGGGTCAGACAGTTTCTCTAACCTCTCCATGTGTGCTGAACCCAGCAGCCCGAGCCTCTCGGCCACCTGTGTCTCCCTGCTGGTGTCCCACAGGACTGGGATGATTGATACGTCAGGCAGTTTGCTCGCCACCTCTCAGGTCCTTACGCTACTCAGGTCTCATCCCTGCGTTCCAAGGATGACTGATTTGTCAAACACTTCCTCCAGCCGTCATTCTTGCACCCTGCAGGGCCTCTTGTGACTAGTTGAGCAGACTTTCTGGAGAGCTATATGTCAACTTTCACAATATGGATGATGAATGCTATGTATTCTCTCTGTTTTCTTTCTTTTTTATGTCTTTTTCTTTGGCTCCCTTTTTTTTATTGTCTTGATTTCCCTCTCCTCTTTCTTTCTCTCCCCCTTGCCATCTCAGTCTCTGAATCTCTTATTAGGTTTTGAGTGAAGGAACTGGAATGCAGAGTTATGATTTGTCTCAGACAGAGTTGCTAGTTCTGCAACATGTCAAAGAAACTTATCCAGACACATTAACACAAACAGGGACTTTTTTAAACTTTATCTGTGTGAGAAAGAGAGACATCATGTTCTTGCTTGGCTCTACAAACTGTCTGCACAAACTGAACATGCACACCCATTCAGCACATGCATGCACAAACACTCATGTGCATGTGTAGCTGCATGTAAATGAGGAAGAGTTTGACAGAATGTGTTTTGTCTGACAGCCTTGGTATCACTGGCACCAATCTGATGGCGTAGTACCTCAAGACTGGCAGACGTGTCCATCATTCCCAGTTACAGTCCTCCCAGTTACAGGCCTCCCAGTAGGGCGTAGTGGTGGGTGGACTTTGCAGAAAGGTGTGTGAAAGCACAAAAGTAAAGTAGATAAAGTGTTTGAGAGGAGCTGCATGCGGAGTGCAGCAGGGCAGGAAGCTTGGAGGTCAGAGAGTTCAGTGGAAACAGGAGGGATGAGCAGCAACATGGAGTCAGTTGTTATTGTCTTCCTGGTTGAAAACCTTTGCACAGATTCCTCTACAGGCCAGACGCTCTGCAGGTGGACGACCCCGCCTGAGTCATCAGTAGTAGAGAAGGTTGGTCAGACAGAATAACGCTGTCTCTCATATTCTCATATTCAGAGTAAAGACAGAGCTGGACCTGCTCATTAAACATGACACACACACACTCTGTTGTCCTTGGTTCTTCTCTTCAGCCCTCTAATCTACTGACACACACTGACAACATCATCCTTCACACACTCGTCTCTTCCTACTTTAGCTGTAACTCTGAGGAAACGTTTCACGTTGATTCCTCACAGTTCTGCTGGTGATCAGAGAGTTAGACTGGTGGAGGAGAGTCAGTGGAGCAACATTAGACTGATGAGGAGCTTCACTGGCAGAGAGGGGGAAGATTTACACCAGATATATATATATATATATATATATATATATATATATATATACAGTCACTATGACACTAAACTATGCTCCTCCTGTGCTCTTGTACAAGCATAGTTATAGTAGGCCTTGTCAAGCATGTAAGCATGTAAGCATGTACACACACACACACACACACACACACACACACACACACTGACATACACACATACATACATACATACATACATACCTTTAACCCTTAAAGACCAAGACCATTTTGGGGGAACCTGACCTTCCTGTATTTATTTTATTTTGTGATTCTGACCTTAATATGCCATAAAAGCCATAAATCATTTTGTTCAGGAGAACCTTAAGTTTTACTCTGGCTCATTTAAAATCCCAATTTTACTTTTGCTTTGTCTAATATTAGAATAATTTACAAGATTTATATATATCCCAAATACATTTTTGTTTAGATCCAATTTTGTTTAGCAAGAAACCATTTATCATTTTATTATCCCAGCTAACTTTTCACTAAAAACAGGTGCATTTCTACATTTTATTTACTGATGACCCCGCTGCTCCGACTCATTCGAAATAATCATTTCTTTGGCTGTGTTCAGTCTTTTAGACCTGACTAACTGTGAACAAGACCTCCACTATAAACCTCACGTGTTCCCAAAAAAAACGTGTGCTCTGTGTGTGTGTGTGTGTGTGTTTACATGTCACATTGCTCAGGCTCAGTTTAACTAGCAGCTGTCCCGTGCATGTCAGCCTGCTCTCTAAACATCTCCAGATCACTGACACACACACTGACACACACACTGACACACACGCTGACACACACACACACTGACACACACACTGACACACACACACTGACACACACACAGACACACACTCAGACCAACAAACACACCTGGTGGAAGGTATCCTCCAGACAGTGGGTGTTAGCCAGCAGCAGTTTAAGGGAAATTAATGAGCTCTTATAATGAATGCATCACCAACCTGTGTGCTGTTGCCTATGGGAAGACTACAGAAACACACACACACACACACACACACACACACACACACACACACATGGCAGCCCACAGGGAAGACTAGATTAACACACTGAGATGGGGACTGCTCAATCACTATGGTTACACAGATGGACCCCAGAGAGAGGCCGGCCAGCACCGAGGCTGGAGGCAGTGACACACACACACACACACATAGATAAGACAAATACATTGACATTCAGTGTATGTCGTCACATTTGTTTCCTCTCCACTTGTTGGAATTTATGAATGGGAGTTTATTTGTGCACAATAATCTCTCACATTAGAGTCACACTTCCTGCTATCGTCCCCTAATCTAGATTTACACAGAACCAATAATGCAAAGTACGTTTGTGATTTTTAACCTTACTTCTGTTGTTGCTATTCTATTGTTTTAACCTGTATCTTGAGAATTACACAGTGCATTTCACCATGAAAGCCATGAATAATTCAGCGCTTTGATTTAGCTGATGTCTTTGTTTCATTTATATTCTGACATTAGCTTTTTCTCTCAAGTGTCCCACTGTGCCTCCTGCCCTGCCTGTCTCTGTGTATTTAACTGAGCCTTTAGGCCCTATAGAATATGGCCTATGACAGCACGGCAGACAGAAACTCTTTTCTCTTCACACTATAAAGTTTCATTGTCCCTTTTCTCATCAGGGAATTGTAGTAGAGATAGCATTAAAGTGAACGATATCGCTTGTATGTGCTCCATATCCGCTGGGACAGGCAGAGAATATATCACTTTGAGGAAAGGGGAAGTGGGGTAGGGGGAGATGGTTTAGGACTTTCTGTCTTTGCTCACATACTGTATCACCTTGTGGGGTTAAATCACATCACAGACTATAACTCCTCTCACTCCTCTGCTCTCTTTTCTCTTCCTCTTCTTTGTCCTTCCATTCTACTTTCTTATCTATCCTTCTGTCCCTGGCCGCTCCCAGAAGGGACATACGTTGTCAACCCTCCCGTCTCTGAGGGGTTTGCAGCCTGACAACCAGCAGCCTGTTGTCCCCCGGGGGCCTCAGGGTGCTGCAGGAACCAGTGCAGAGATACATACAGGCCTGCAGAGTGAAACGGGAGATGGGGAAGAGATCTGGCTGTGGCTTTTGCTGAAATAGAGTCCAGGATGGGGTGTGTGCTGCATGCACACGTGTGTCTGCGTATGCATATAAACAGAAATGCTGTTTACACATTGGTATGGCAGTGAGATCTTACTGTGTGAGCTGAGGTGATCCAGTATGTGTCTCTCAGTGAGTCGCTGCTTCAGACGCATGGCTGACTATTCTTAGCATGGAGACACTGATATATTAGCCTCTCTGTTTACTGGCTGCAGCTACACCTGTCTGCACTGGGAGAGGGAGAGAGAGAGAGAGAGTCTCACAATACTTGAATGTGTCATTATCTCTCAGTTTGTATATCTTTGTAAGACTGCACAGACTGTTGATAGAACACTTTATCTCTATCTTACCTCCTGCCATGAATCTCCCTGTCATCATCCATCCACCCTCACATCCTTCTTTTCATCCATCATTGCATCAATCCATCCATCCATCCATTTTTATCCGGGGCCAGGTCGTAGGGGCAGCAGGCTAGGAAAAGTATTCCAGGCACAACAACCGCAACAACCACAAAAACCACAAAAACCACAAAAACCACAAAAACCACAACAACCACAACAACCACAACAACCACAAAAACCACAAAAACCACAAAAACCACAACAACCACAACAACCACAACAACCACAACAACCACAACGTCCATCTCCTCCTGGGGGCCCAGAGCGTTCCCTGGCCAGATGAGACACAAAGTCCTTCCAGGGGGTTCTGGGTTTCTGACCAGTTGGACATGCCTGAACACCTCTAACAGGCGGTGCCCCCGAGGTATCCTTACTAGATCAGTAGTTCTCAACCTTTTTGAGTCGCGACCCCCAATTTAACATGCATGTTGTCCGCAACCCCCACTCACTTTATTTTTTATTGTGACTTTTAATCTGAGTCCTTTGCTATCAGTCTAAAGGTCCATTCTGAACTCCTGAGTGTGGAGCAGTCAGTTTCAAGCCAGAGACTCCTTGGAAAGGAACAACTTGATACTTTGTGATTTGTCAGAAAAGACACAAAATTACCCCAAAAAATAATCAAATTGACCACAAAATGACACAAAATGATCAAAAAAAAGACACAAAATGACCAAAAGATTACATAAAATGTAGCAAAAAAGGACTCAAATTGACCCCCAAATGACAAAAAATGACCACAAAAAGACACAAAATGACCCAAAAAAGACACAAAATGACTAAAAAAAGACACAAAATGTCCCCAAAAAGACACAAAATGACTAAAAATGACTAGAAATGAAGAAACCTCATTTTGTCCGCTTGTATCCATGATGTCATAAATTTCGGTAGCTACCCAAAGCTCATGACCATAGGTTAGTGTTGGAATGTGACCATAGCTTAGTGTTGGGATGTGACCATAGGTTAGTGTTGGGATGTAGATTAAGTTTTTTCACCACAACAGTCCAGTACATCACCTGCATTGCATCCATCCTTAAAAATAACCTCCTCATCACTTTTACTTTCATTGTGTTTGTCTTCCATCTTTATTTCCCTCATAGTAGAACTGTCTTTGCCTTTCTGTATTTCCCATCTGCAGTGTTCAGCAGGCTGGATGGCTCTGACAGTTAGAGACCAGATGAGTGTGTCTGGCTGTGAGCAGACCTGGGGAAGTGGGGGCTTGTCTAGCATGTGACATGGGGACCGGGCCAGAGCTGCCAGACAAAACCAGTCAAGTGCAAAACTAATCTACCTATCCATTTGTCTGAGAGCAGCAGAGGCAGACGGAGGTGGTATAATTGTGCTCGGTGTTATAAGAATTGCCACCGCTTTTTGTTTCTCACGGTTATGGAGGCCAGGATTCACAGCTCTGTCTGTCTCTTAGCTGCTTTAGATTGCACAGACATGCTGATAATTGAATAAAAAACAGTTTCTGCGTAGGTAGGTGTTGTGTGTCTGTATATGTGTGTGTGTGTGTGTATGTGGGGTTTAAAGCCTGGCTGCATTTTATGAGCAATAAGCTGTTGTTTGTGATCTCTGTGGATGCATAGATAATGTGTGTCTTAGTCAGCAGACTGGTATTCTGTATATTATAAACTGAGCTCAGGGTAATTGACTGAAAGGAGGTGAGACAGAATAATAGAGGTGAAAGATAAAGGTGGATTGGGAATAACTTATACATTGATGCTACAAAAATCTAGCACATCATGTTTCTATTCACTGTGAATTTACATTTACACGCTGTGTACGATGGAAAAGTGTCGCCCAAGTGAATAAAACTGTATAATATCTTTGCATTACATTAGCATCTCTCGCCTTCTCTTTGCCCTTCTGACCAAAGCACCCAGGTAGTTAAAATGTTAATGAGTTGGATCAGTTTAATAATGTCACCAGAGCTACGCTCATCAATCAAGGCTTCATATGGAAAACCATAATGCTGACGTGAATACAGACTCAATGCAAATTAAGAGTCATTACGCCCACCACTTTAATAACTGTGGCTTTTTCTCATGTTCATAATCTTCTGTGTGTACAGTATAACATACTTCCACCCTTCCTACATACTTCCTTTAATACTTTCCTTATTAAAACTATTATTCTTTCCTTCTCGTTTAACTTTTTGTGCTCCTTTGAATGTGATTCTTCTCTTCAGGCATTTCCTTCTCGCTGCAACTTGCTCTCGTTTCTTCATTCAGTTTTTCTTTGTCTGACAACGGCTGTTTCACGTGTTTTTACACACAAGTTATGACACTCAAACACACACAAACACACACACACACACACACACAAACACACACACACACACACACACACAGACACACAGACACACAAACACACACACACACACACACACAGACACACACACTACCAGTGCAGCTGCATTCTCATTTTTGGTTACTATGACAGTTTTGTCATTCTTGATGTCAGTTAAGATGGTTTGAACCACGATGGCAGAGCGTACTACATCCCTCAGGTCCTCTTTACGTTGCTGTGAGTGTGTGTGTGTGTGTGTGTGTGTGTGTGTCTGTGTACAAGATTTACAACTTAAACTACAGAATAGTCCGTTTCTTAGCCGCCCATAACGACACATATGAGCGTTTCCCGGCTCACGGTACCATGGAGCGTTCTAAAAATAGCACACACGTCATTATACACACACATATATGGTTCTCGGTTGTAAAAAGGCTGCAGTTTTGGTGAATTTAGGCTACAAAACCACTGACCTAGGTTTAGGGCAAAAAACGTCCAGGTAAGTTGTTATAAACAGTTTAAAAAGTAAATAAATCTACGTAAATGCGGGAAGTGAAGGAGTTACGAGGTGACGTATGATGAGCCACAAACTTACGTTAAAAAATTGAAGCTGCTCATTTACTTTTGTTTTCATACGGGACACAAAGCCCATCCTCCTGGTCAAAGGTCTGCCATTTGTTCAACCCGTCCACTACCCCTTCATACTGCCCCCATTCTGATACCCGCCATTTAAACTCTGCATCACTGTCAATCACTACGACTACGTCTGCAAGATGCTGATGGAGGACAGTCGAACACATACATGTGAGTCGGATTTTGCCCTATATTGCAGTTTTTGAGGAGAGACCAGTCAGTGTGTGTGTGTGTGTGTGTGTGTGTGTGTGTGTGTGTGTGGTTAGCTGCTCTTTTACCATTCATACCTCATCAACATCTCAGGCTGTATGATCTGTCAGAGCCAATGATTCAGATTTTCAGAAGGATTACATCATGGTAATATAGACTGACAGGAGTTCTGCATTAAAGGGAAATGTGCTGCTTTTTATGTGGATGTCCAGTTAGTGATGGTAACTGTAGTCAACTGTAGTAAAATATTTCTCAGTTTGTGCTATGTTGATGTTGAGAAAGCTGAATTCTCCTGCCAGCAGTGCATACATGTACCAGCATGCATTGTGTGCAACTCTCCTGGGGTTTCCACTGTTGACAGCATCCAACAAAGCTGAAATAACCTGAAGTCCTTCCTTTCCTCCAACTTCTTCACTCTCATGCCGATAACGGTGCTAGATGTAGGAAGAAAAACAGATTTTGCAGCTACAACTCAGCTTTCTTTGTTAATATAGTACATAGTACATATAAATGTATAGTATAGTACATTTACCATCAACACTGATTAAACATCCACATTTAAAGTGGCAAATTTTCCCTTTAATGATATAAAGTTCCATATTCAGATGTAAAACAGGAGGAGAGGGCATCCCTGGTTCTAGTAGTTATAGTCCCATTCATTTTTACACTTTTACAGCTTGGATCGATATGAAACTTCCCTGGTTGAATCATCACTATAAAAGATAAACAACTCTGTTAGAAAAGTTATTTGAAGGAACAAGCCTGCATATGACTCTGACTCTCATTTTGATAAGAAATATCCAATAAAACAAAATTCTCAAACAGCTCTGAGTCCCGCCTCTAAACGGGTTTTTCTTAGTGAGCGACAGCAGCCGATGGGTTCATAGGTTAGCTTCATCCACCAGCCATGAAAAACAGGTTAATGGAACTTAAATTAAGTTTCTCAAAAATGAATTTGAGATAATTAAACATATCCTCATGTGCAGCTCTGTCTTATAGAATATAATCATTGTATTTAAACTTGTGAAAGGGTTGCACAGTCACTGATTTACATACATGTGAAAAGGAACTACTTGTTTAGGTTTAGGTAACAAAACTACTTGGTTATTTTTAGAAAAAGATCAGGTTTTGGTTTAAAATAACTTCCTCCTGGCTGCAGTTACGTAGGTGACATAGAATGGGAAGAATGGGTCAAGAATGGGAACATCGGTCTCCTAAATATTAAATTTGTTTAGGTTGTTTAAAGTGCATTCCTTTTATAGTTAGTACTTTGAACAGTGAATGAGAAGTGGGGGGAAATCCCTAAATTCCTGTACTGTGATAGAAGATTTCTTCCATACTTAAACACTGTACATGTGTGTGTTGGTGCATACAAATGCACTTCCTTTTCCTCCCTGGAAACCCGACACGCATAGAAAACAAACATGCATTAACATTTGACTTATGGTCACTACAGTTTCATTAAGCATGTGAACCTGAGGTCAGCAGTTCACGTCTCAATCTAATCACACATGAAAATCCATAATCCAGACTTGTTACTGCGGTAAATTAGTTAGTTACACACTAATCTTTCCCAGGAGCACCACTGATCCAAATAACATGCTGTCATGTTCTTCCTTACTGTCTTTCATATGTATTAGTGTGTGTGTGATTCATCTTAATCCTACAGTCCCATTTCCTCTCAGCCTGAGCTCAGTTCAGGGTGACATCACTCACTGACCTCCATCAGGAAACTAAACACTTTAGTCACATAAATACACTTTCTACCGGTCAAAAGTTTTAGAACACCCCAATTTTTTACATTTTTTTATTGAAATTCAAGCAGTTCAAGTCAAATGAACAGCTTGAAAGGGTCCAAAGGTAAGTGGTGAACTGCCAGAGGTAAATAAAAAAAGGTAAGCTTAACCAAAACTGAAAGATAATGTACATTTCAGAATTATACAAGTAGGCCTTTTTCAGGGAACAAGAAATGGGTTAACAACTTAACTCTATGGAGTCTTGGGCTATTTTGTCCATTTTGGAATTCTTTTCATGTCTTTGTAAGTCATTTTGTGTCTTTTTTGGTCATTTTGTGTCTTTTTTTAGTCATTTTGTGTCTTTTTTTGGTCATTTTGTGTCTTTTTTTGGTCATTTTGTGTCTTTTTTTAGTCCAACATAAAATGTGATTTTGAATCTTTTTTTTACTTTCAAAACACCATAATGCTCAATAAAGAATTTTAAATGTTGCAAATGTGCATTAATTTCAGAGTACAATGAGACATTAAACTGCATCATTTTCAATTAAATTCTGGAAAAGTTGGTGTGTTCTAAAACTTTTGACCAGTAGTGTATGTGTGTTTAAAAGTCATGTACATAGTTCTCTTGTGTTTGTGCATCAGTTATGTCCACATGTGTGTGTCCCCTGCATCCTATAGAGCATACAGCAGCCTCGTCCGTTCCTAATTAGTGTGAGATCGATAGCTGGTTGTTGTGATGCAGCGTGGGGAGCCGTGTCAGAGCAGGGAACAGTGACATTTCAGCGGACAGGGATTACTCTGTTGACCTTATTGTTGTGATTAGAATTCCTCCCCAGCTCCCCCAGAGATGACCTCACCTTGTTCACGCTGCGCCGGGAGGCTGGAGGTTGTTCAAAACTCTCCTTCTTCCCCTCCTCCCTCTCTTTTCCTCACTTACACTTCTGGAACATCCTCTGCCTGCATATTTCTCTTTGTCATGTTTTTTATTCTCGACCTCTTTTTATTTTCTACAAGCATGGCTGCACCTTGCTTTTAAATTATTGCCGCATCCATCTTTACATGTTTACTAAACTGTTGCTACACTGTCATCTCAACATCATGTATCACAGGATTTGCAACCTCTGTTATACAGAGAAGTGAATGTGTGTGTGTGTGTGTGCACAAGTGTATGTGGAGAAATACTAGAAAGAACAAGAGCATAAGGCAATATCTGTGACAGTTGTTCTTTTTTCAACAAGCCAATATGCTCTGTTGTTCTCTGCCTGTCTTTGTTAGTTAACTCTGATGTGTTCTCAAGTAATCTCCAAACACAAGCAGAGAGACACATACACACTATACCACATCCCTCCTCCGCCTTTCTCATTTTTTTGTGTCCCACATGAGCTACAAATAGAGAAAAAGTGTAAGAGGGAAAAGAGCGTGTGAGAACAGGAAGAGGGAGGGAAGAGAGGGACAAACAATCCCTACTTTTAGAGAAAGTGCTGCCTATTTTGTCCTCCATCTACTTTACTCTCGTCTTTTTCCTTGTTGCTTCCTCTTTCTCTAAGAGGGTGATTACATTCATTTCATCCTGTGATGTCTGGCAGAAACAGGTAGAGGCTGAAAGAAGTTAAAAGGGAGCATCAGTTGGGCAGAAATGAAGGCCTGTTGTTGTATTGCATCAACTGGTCTAAAGAAAAAAGTATATCAAAAATGTATGTGGCTTAAACAGCAATTTATACTTTGTTTCTCTTCACCAAAGACACATTTCTGTCGTGTTTCTCAAATGTGTTTTTTTTATACTTTTAGCACCACAAACCAAATCACCATCATTGTATTGGGTAGCAGCAGAACTTTCAGAAGTGCATATCTAAGCTGTGCACATTAAACCAAACCTATCTGCAGGAATAGAAACCGCAATGGGTGAGTGGAAGAATATGTGTTTTGGTAATGTGCTGGAACTAAACCAAAATGGCCAGTAAAACAGTCTGAAGTGAGCTAAAGATTAATGGGTGATTCTTACGAGTGCAGCATGTGTCATTTACGGCTTTTAAACTACAGAGTCATCTGAGGCTCTATGTGTGTTCTCTCTGCAGCTGCTGCTTTAAAAAAGTGCAGAGCCATAACACACAGTGATCAATGGTGGTTACCTTGTCTAAATCGTGCACAAGCAACACCAGGCTTCTGCAATATAACCACACTTCTGTGTGTCATATTATTCATTTAAAGTGGGTGAACGTGGAATTCAGTGTATATGAATATGACTCTCAATATGGTGGTGGCTGAGCAAACAGTGCAAACACCACCACCTGAATGTCATGTACAGCTCATCTCTTTTAGTTTTACCACAGATTAAGTAAAAGAAGCATGTTTTTAGTGTATTGATCACTGTTTTGTGTCAATGATGCAATGCTCAGAATTTAATTGAAACATTTTACAACTTTAAAAGCCAAATCATCTGCCTCTGGCGGCGTAGTTTTCTTGCCATCTGTTTGTACCTCATTTCTCTGACTCTGCAGAAAATTAAACACTTAACTCTTCAAGAATCTCGTTTGCATTCTGCTGGTTGGTGTGCCGTGTTTCACATGTGCCTTTCACTAGTTTCCTTACAAGTTCCGTGAAAATTTTAAATTAATTTACAGACAATTCAACAAAAATGTAAAGTAATGCATGTAAATGAAGGAGTTGACTAAGTGCTACAGGTGGCACTAATTCTTCAGTTGGCTGCCTTTAAACTATTGCAATAGAAGATGGGATAACGTAATTAAAATAGTGCCACTTTAACCATAAACCCAAAATAAAAACAATGTGAAAAGCCTGTGGAAATTCTTAATTTCTTTCTTTGTTTCATATATTAAATTGAGGATCGTTACAGTTTGTCCCACAGATCTGATGTTTTCATCTGCTGCAGTTTTTCAGCTCTCCAGTGAAGCAGAAGCTTCAGTTTAATTCACATGCTTCATGTGTTACATTAAGTATTCAATAAGCATGTTTGCACTGCACTTTTTCTGTAATTTCACCTGTTTTAATCCACATTTTAAATTTGCACACAAAAAACTTGCATGGAAACATACTTTGTGTGATCACAGCTGCTTTAAACAAGTTTAAAATTCCACTTAATGTGGCTGGTTGAGATGATAATCACTGATTACCACAGCTCGGATTTATATTTCACTCTCTGAGTACCTTTCACAGTTATTGTGTTGAATTTATATGAACAGTTGCTCTTGAATTGCCAGCGAGGGGTGTCCCCCCTCCTCATGCACAACATGGAGTGTGTATTTGTGTCCGTGGCTGGTTTGTTGATTCTCCATCAGTCAGATTTCCTCTGATGTCCTTTCATTCAGTAGTGGATACTTCTCTGAGGGCCATAGCTGTTGAATGGCAGTGCAGGGTTGTCATCATCATCACTGCAGAATCACTGGGTGACTGGCACACATATCTGGGTTATGGCCCAGAGCGCCACGGTAACTGCAGGGGCGTATAATGGAGCGCCAGCAGCAGGTGAGGCTGCAGGATTGTGGATTTAGCCGCATCGTTTTGGTTCCGCTGGAGGGGAGGGAGTCAGAAATGCAAACCTGTCACACCTGTTTGAAGTCCGCTCTGCTTATCACAGACTTTTTCCAGCTCACAGAACACAGCCAGCCTGTCACTATGCAGGACAGAGGAGGAGGAGGAGGAGGAGGAGGAGGAGGAGGAGGAGGAGGAGAGGAGAGGAGAGGAGAGGAGAGGAGAGGAGAGGAGAGGAAATCATTAGTTATTAGTTATGACACATACATTGGATGGTGGGGAGGGATAATGGTATAATAGTTACAGTAGTGGAGGAGGACAGCTGAGGAGTGATGGAGGTGTAAATGGAGATGGAGTGGTGGAGGGTCGGTGGCACCGGGAGCGTCTCGGGCATCAGGATTCCTCTGTAGCCTCCCAACGCTGCCAGCTTAGTGATAACATGCATGAGTAGACCTTAGGTGAAAGAAGATGGGAAGATGAGGAGAGAGGGAGGATGGGGAGAGCAGAACTGACAGATTGAAAGGAGCAAAGTGGTCTGAAAGCCTCCCACATCCTCCTCCCTGCGTACCTCGCGGGGGGGAGGTGCTAAGGACGTTAGTGTCCATTAAAACTGCAGCATGTTTACATAAAACTTACACATCCTTGTGCTGTCTTCACCTCCTCTTCACCTCCTACATAACACAACCATAACTCACTTTATTTACTGCAATACTTTCAAATGTAATTTAACATAAACATCAAATCCTTAATCTAGCAGAGTGACATTGTGCAGACCTTCCTGTCATACACTCCCACTGACCTAAACTAGAACAATCACAATCCATTTAAGTGCTGCAAATGGGAAACTATTTTACATTACTTGTGGTTATTTCCTGTGCCAGCTAGCATTGTGTTAAATGAAGCACAAAGCTGCACAGTCATGCACATAGACAAACACACGTGCATGCACACTATTCACCTATCAGCTAGCATATTGATGTGCTACCCTGCTGTTTAGCTTTTGAATGATTCAACACACTCTATTGCAAGGTCCATTTGCTGTCTGATTCCTTTTGTCAGGGTGGTTTTCTCAATATTCTGCTGATGATTCCCCCCCGCCTGTGTCTCTGCCAGGGAGCTGTGGGCTTGATGCCCTCATGCCTATTTACCCTCCCAGCCTCTTCAGCAGCACCTCTGATGCTGCATAGAGCATCAGAGATGGCACATAGAGCCTGGAGGAGAGAGATGAAGAGAGACAGTGACTGCAGAATACAAAAGAGTAGAAAGCAAGAAGAATAGGGCCAGGCAAGATGAAAAAAGGCACAGTAGTGTTTCATTGACGAGCTCTGATGAAGGAGAAATGTAACAAATGAAAGGGAGTAACTCCGAGAGGAGGGCTGCCCGTCATGATGGAGGTGATAAGCCCCCCTGCAGGGGTATTTGGTGCCAAAATGTCCGAGGTGACATGCTTGCTCTTCAGCTCCAGGAGCTGTTGGCACCGCCTCTGACAGGGCATGCATCTCTGCAGGAGTGGCTCTCACCATTATGGCTTTCTCAATGGTTCAGGCTGAATTGCCTTTTGTACATTATTGCTTTTCAGTGGATAAAATGTCCAAACCTCCAGAGTAAGGTTTTCTGCAGGTGCCATTGGATAAATTGGTCTTATTTTAGAAGGACAGATCCGGCACACTGCTCTGGCTAAGCATCATTTTAATCATGAATATTTCAATTCTGCTGGATCTCATTCAAAGCATCTCTCTGATTATCTGCCTGGCCGATCCACCTGCCCGTTAGTTAACACAGCAGAGCAGCGGTGACCATCCAGGCCGCTGGGTCCCATATTTACCCCGATCTCTGCAGAATGGTTTTATTAACAAATGACAGATGTAATTACAGAAACCAAACCATCGTTTCGTACAAACTCTGGCAATCTATTCACTGATTCTTCCATTATCCATGCTCTGTGGTCATGGATTAGCTCTAATCATCACTGTTGTATTATATAATCCACTTCAAAAAGAAGGCTATTATGATTTAAACTGCTATAATCTGATCTCATTTCCTCCACTGTCTCCTCAATTACTTCATCATTTAGCTAATCTGTGAATGTGTCTTCCATGAATAGTGAATATGCTGTAAAACTAATAGGGAGTCAGTTAGGTCGCATCACTTACAGGAATGTTTTTAGGTACTAAATGCACATACAATGCACATCTTATTATAAGAAAGTAAACATTTGCTGAATGCTGATGAATGCAGTATGCTAGATAGGGGCCACTCCATGTGCAGAGGTTTCTTTTTGAATGTCTATGAACGCCTTTAGACTAAAGGTGGTTAAATATGCAAGTCTGCTGATACACACTGTTGCAAAGATCATAAGTTATCCAGTTACAGATCATCAGTAACAGACACTCACATGACAAGAAGAACTAATGAGATGGGTAGCAAATTAAATTTGACTTTGCAAATGGTTGAAGTCTTTGAAGTCATTACAGGAGCAGTGTACAGTATCAAGGGTGCAAGAATGCAACTAATGATATCAGAACATAAAAGTAAAAAGCTTCACCTTGAAGAGAAGAGGGCTGTGCTTTTGGGACGCCTAATAACTTAAAACTTACCGTTAAAAGTGGCGGATTTTCATATTAAAAATATAACAGGAATATTTGCCCCTATAAGGCAGAGAGTAAATGACTAAATATGTCTTGCTGCATTGAGAGAAAGGAGAACAGTAAATGAGTTTGTGCACACTATTACGCTGGTTGTAATTATTTTGATTTGCATGCTTTTAGGAACTAAGAAAACAATTAGATATGCTATTAGCTGAGAGGATGATAACAGTACAGATACTCGCCAAGCCAAAATTCTATGATATTAAAGAAAAAGCAATATTATTCCTGCAAATTGAAAAGATGGGAGAAAAATTAAACCTAACTTCTATCAAAGACAGATATTATTCAGCTTAAAACATACACAACTTGGTAGATAATGATGAAGTCCAGTCAGGAATATTACTGAAGATTAGTTTCTGGAGTTGTCTGCTAGACAGTTTACTCCCCTGAGATACAACTTTACAGGTCAAATATACAGCAAACAAGGAAGGCATGCAGTAATGGTGTGAAATCCATATGGAGGAGCTACTGAACATCCAGCTGCTGGAGTCTGCATAAAAAACATATGGTGATTTTTTTGTTATTACAGCGATAAACAAACAGGGCAAAGAATACAGATTGTAAAACAGTAACCTGATCAAATGTGAATGTTGCTCAGTAGCAGATTGTGTGATTCTACCAGATATAACTGACTCAAACCAAACGCATATCAGATAAGGAGAACTCTTTGTCTTTGATGGCTTATCGCAGTTTTTTATTGTGTCTTTATTTTGTGCAATTTGGGGTTAAAACAAAGAACTAAATTAGCTACGTTAATTACCACAAGGAACTTTGAAATAAATCTGTTTAAATATGTCAGTGTGTGAAATGGATATCAATTTTTAGCCCAGTATATGTTCATTATAGACAGCAATGTCCACACAACAGAATGTTTTGTAGCAGTATCCTTATTATTATTATTATTATTATTATTATTATTATTATTATTATTATTATTATTATGTCATGTTGGATGAAATATCCCATAAGTTTCACCACATGTTTTAGTAGTACCTTAACCATATTAGTTGCCCTTGCAGAAAGATTTTAATATGATCGGATTGGATTTACATAAAATATGAGAAAATAGAAACACCTGAAGGAGCAATGTTTATGTTAGTTAGCTTACCTGCATTGTTGTTTTTGAAGCTGCATTTTACTGAGTTTACAAGAGTTCAACTGATCCTGACTAAATGTAGCATAAGGTTTAAATATCAATATGTGAGAATGTGAATTAAACATGAATTAAACACCAATTCCACTCAAATAATTCCTAAATTTAGCCCAATAAATTAAAATAACACCCCTGTGAATCTCCTCCACTATGTGCAAGGTATTAATTTGACCAATTTGTAACATATTATGCTTTTTAAAAAGTGATGACAACAAAATCAGACATTTGAAAAAGTAGTGGTGGCGTGTCCCCAGCACCCCCAGCGCATATACTCCTATGGTGAAAGGGTTCCAATCAAGGTTATTATAGTTAACGAAAACTAACGAAATAACGAAAACTAGAATTGAAAAAACATTTTCGTTTACTGAAATAAAAATAAAAACGAAAGCTTTTAAAAAACGATAACTAACTGAAACTGTATTTTGTGGTTACAAAACTAACTAAATTATAGTGAAAATGTCCTTCGTTTTCGTCTTTGTCAATTTTTTTCATCCGTAAACCTTTTTGGTTGATATGAAATCTATTTCATCTATCTGGCTTTATGACTTAATAAACTTATTGGGGCTGAGATGGATCAGACAAAGGAAATAAAGGAAACATTTATTGTGACCTTATTGAATCTGGACCCAACAAATACCCCATTACAAAAAAACTAAAACTAACAGTAAAACTAATAAAAACTAAACTAAAACGAAGCATTTTCCAAAAAATAAAACTAATCAAAACTAGCAAACTCACTCTAAAAACTAACTAAAACTAACTGAATTTGAAAACAAAAATTGACAACGAAATGAAACAACTAAAACTAATGAAAAATCCAAAACTATTATAACCTTGGTTCCAGTGTACTCATGGAAAGGTTTCTGGTGGAGTGAAGGTTATTCTGTTGCTTCTTGGTCCCTCTCTCTTGCCATTATGAGTTATGAGGACACGTCTGAGTGATGCAGTAGTATCTCACACCTGGCAGTCCAGGAAGGATCAATAATTGATCTAGACAGTGTGCTACCACCTGCCAGCATCCCTCAGGGTTCACGTGGGCACATATTACACAAGCTCACATATGTCTCTATCTCCTGTTACTGATCTACAGACAAGCATCATGAGAAGATGAGCTGTCAGTCAGTCTCATCTCAGCAGATCAGCTGTCAGTGTGTGTTTAACCTCAACAACATCAGGTGACCTGCAGACTGACGCTGCCTCTCAGGTCAAACTGTGCAGCTGCACATCATCACTGGCTGTGAAACCTGCACACTACTCTATGATTTTAACCCTTTGATGCACAACATGTTGACCCCCCTTCTAATGCACAACATGGGTCAAAAATGACCCTCATTCATTCTCCATGTTATTTAATGCTGCTGTGGGTTTATGTGCTCTATCTTTTTATATCAACTTATTTTATGATTGAATATTCCAAGTATTCTTTAAATATCTTGTTTTTGATAACAACAGATCCTTATTTCCATTTTGCTTCTCATACTTTATGAAGAAAAACAGTTTTTATATTATTACATAGCTAACTACTTGGCTAAGTAGCTTGCTAAGTTAACTACTTAGCCAAGAAGTTAGTTAAGTAGTTAGCTTAGCAAGCTACTAAGCTAAATACTTAGCCAAGAAGTTAGCTAAGTAGTTAGCTTAGCAAGCTACTTAGCTAAAAAATGGATATGGATCTTTTTTGACCATGTTGTGCATTACAAGAGTAGTGACACAAAAAGGGATTTTAATAAAAAATGAATAAATGAAAACATAAAATTAGGATGTATGATGATCAAAAATAAACTAATTGAGGAAAACCTGGAATACTGAACTATGAAAATAATTTATTGCAAAGATATAGAACATAACTCTTTCGGGTCACTTTAGACCATGTTGTGCATCAAAGGGTTAATGCCTTTTTTTCAGCATCTTAAGAGGATGAATCTTTTCACAGATGTGTGCAGGCAGGAAAATAATGTTCTGCAAAAATAAAGAGCAATCTCCTCTTTTTATATCAACCTTTCCTCCCTTTTTCTATCTCATTCAGCCCCTCCTGGTTTAATTCGCTCCTTAAATCAACTCCCACTGCCTCCATTCTCTCTTTCCCCCAATCTCTGGATGTTTAGTCGTTTATGAGAGAAGGTGGAGAACAGCAGGTGCGAGGCCCGCTCAAAACACCAGAGAAGTGATCCAATTTGGTGTGGGCAGTAAATTGTGTGGACATCTGCGCGCTGCACGGCGGAGCTGAGCTCAGGGCAGGGTGGAGGCATATCTCTGGCTGGGCTGTAGTGCTGACAGGGCACAGAAACAGGCGTGGAGGAGGCGCCAGAGGAGGACCTGACACACTCTGAGTCTCCGTCTCTATATCTGACTCTTTAACCAATGTGGATGTTTTCTGCCGCGTTGCAGAAAGAGCAGGAGGGGAGAGTAATAGGGTGTAGGGAGACATGAAGAGGAGGGAAACATTCTGACCTCAAATCTATCTAGTTTGTGGAAGATGTGGTGAGTTTGAAAATGAACAGAAAAGCATTACAAATCTCCCCATAACCTTGGGGTCTCTGCCTTGTGCACCATGGAAATGTAGGTTTAATGTAGCTATCACATACAACTGGAGCATCCTTTACCACAGACTGCTGCAGAGTAAAGCAGCGACTATACAGCGGTGACATCATCCTGAGTCTCTCCTCCGCCCCACAGGACACCTCTCCAGGCTGAGCTAATTGAACAGATTACAAACCTTTCCTTCTTTCCCTCTAATTAGCATCAGTGTTTCGTGGACCAAATGTGTGTGGACTGGGTCTGTGCCCTCCACTCTAACACATGATTAAGATCTCCGACCAGCAGTGACTCTGATCATAACTTCATTAACGACTTGGCTGACTTTTTCCAACTCTGCTGGTTCCAGTCTCCCTGAGGAGATTTGGTCTGAATTTAGCTTCCCTGCAGCATTACGATCTTTGATCGGATTTAACCTTTTTTTTTTTTCCTTACAGATTTCTCAGCTGCTAACTGTTATATAAAAAGCTTTTTTATTTCCTCTGCCACATGTCTTCATATGTATCCAGACCGTGTTGGTTTTTATTAATCATGCTTGTCATCATGATCGTCCTCCTAACTCACAACTGTACACTCAGAACTATCATTTTCATCAGCACAAGCATGGCTGTAATCACTCTGATTTCTGTAGTGATTGTCAACATTATCATTAGCAACATTTTCATCTTCCTCGACTTCTTCAACACTGTAATACTCGTCCTCCTCCCCCTCAGTAATACTGCTGCCGCCTCCTTCATCACATTTATGGCTGTTTGCTTCCCACCCTCACTTTATTTATGGTTATGGCCATATGTACATATTCTGCTCTTTTCTGTAATTGCTAGTTTAGATTTAAGGCTTCTTGATAAATGTTTAGCTGTGTGAAACTCTTTCTTCTGCTGATCCATTTAGCCTCTATAAAGCGAGCTAGATTAAGTCACTTTGGTAATTCTGAGCGTCCTCGTTGGGGGACAAGCTGAACACTGCAGACGCTGTACTGCAGACTGGAAACCGACGTGCTTCCCATTCAAATAAATCTAATAGCTGTGAGTGCTTGTATATACATTGGACAAGATGTTGCTCTCACAATTCATTTCACACTTCGTTAGCAAGTGAAATTGTTGGCTGGATATACAGTATGGAAGGAAAGATCAATATATTACAGCCAGGTATTAGTGCTGCAATCCAATACGAATGCTGGGGTTGTGTAAACGCAATTACAAAAACACGATACAAATGTGCATGGTGATGCATCATAGCACACCTATCAGCACAAAATATACACACACATACATATATAGTTGCCTTGGAAATCAAACACACACACACTCTCTTTGTTCTGCTCCTCTTCACTCACTCAGTGTTTTGAATGGAGTAAATCATCATTGTGTTTAGGAAGGAGATTGATGGAGCTTCTCAATGGTTTGGCCAGCCTTTCTATTTAGAACAACAGGTCAGTGGGCCAGTTAAGAGCCGACCTCTATTGTGGCCAGCTGACGTCTCTATTCATCATCACACTGCTGCAGTCTCAAGGCACACGCTGCTTTGTCTGCATGTTGCAGCAAATGTGGGGAAAAGGTGTGTGTCCATCTGGGGTTGGAGATATGTTATAATAGAGTTAGATTATGATTTATGTCCTTTTATTACAATATCTCTGTGTGGATGAGGTCAATGTGGGAAATGTTACAGGACTGCTATAAGGAAATATTGAATTTCTATAAGACTTTCTGCATTAGTGTTCCTTTTTATTTGTGTAGATTCTTGTGTTTGGCGTCCTGTGGACCGGTTTTCTCTCTTTAATAGCTCAAAAACATACATAACAGTATTATTATTATATTATATTATTATTATTATTATTATTATTATTATTATATATAAACCTTTAATTCTTTAAACAATATGAGCATTGTGTTTCAGAAGTCTGCTTCAATGAATGGCATATTACTTCTGGTTGGAGTCTCAGAAACAGATTATTTTTAACCTTGTTTCACACAAGGTTAACAACTTTTTTTTTTTGTCCTTTCGGCGTGACCTTCATCCCACATAAATCTATTTGGATTTCTGGTTATTCTCCCCTAATTGACCCAAAACATCAGTAACTTCACTTTGTAAAATGAGATGGACATGTTAAGATATATGACACAAAACATAAAAAATGAACACATTTGCTAAAATAAAAAGGGGTTTATGATCATTTACATATTTGTCACCTTCATCAAATTTACAGCCCAATTCATGGCAGTTTTATCACTATAATGCTTTTTTACATATTGGGTGTTTAATTAGATTAAAAGAAAACAAGTATTTAAATGGAGGGGAGTTGATTTTTCCATTATGAACTCTATTTTACACTTAGAGAGTCTTTGGGACCTCAAACCATGTGGAAAATTCACCAAAACACACGAATAATGAGCCATAAATAACCCATGGTCATCTCCTCCATTTACTGATTCTCAGATGGTTTCCAGAAAATGTGTTATATCACGATATTAAAGTAACTTAAAGGGACAGATTAATGATTTGGTGTGAGTTGCAGCAGTGGTGGTTCTGTACATATAAAAAAAAAATGTTCTCACTGCACTGCACTTTCAAAATAAATAAGTAATTGTGCACAAAAATGTGAAATGTCATTTTCTTACAAAAATAATTGTAATTGTTGGTAATCTCATTGTTTCAATCAATATATTTATATCTTCCAAATATACTTAAATAAGATCTTTAAATAAGCTAAAATAAGGGTTTTGATTGCTTAGATATCCTCTTTGTCGTTTTTAATGTGTCCCTCTGATTAAACACGGGCCCCTCCTTGGCCCCCACAGTAAAATTAGTCTAGAACCGCCACTGAGTTGCAGAGAGTTTGAGATATAAAACATATGTCAGCCTTCTCCAGAATATAATGAGACTGTATGGCACCAAAAAAATAAACTCAGCAGCAATATGTCTTTTCAGAAGTCCTGACCTGGTTACTGGAGATAATCCATAGATCTTATTGTGAGCAGTTTCATTTAAGAGTGATTGTTTCTCTACCAAACTACACCAGCCAACTGACAGATTGAACAAAAGAGACACAGAGAAGCTCCCAGTGTCTCTTAAACAGTAATAGGTTGGTAACTGTTAACACTTTTCCATTTACCTTTACATGCTCATCACCCAGTACATATACAGGCCTCCTCCTGGCTTTAGGTAACAAACCTGAGTCGTGTCAGGTCTTTAAGGGGAAACATTAAGAGGTATACAGTGAAATATAAGGGTTTTTTACATGACAGCCAGGATTGGGTCTTCTTTATCTGAAAACGACATGACATGGTGAAAGACCCGGTGTTGTGTCTGTTGTCTGGCCTCTCGTGGCCTCGTGTCTCTCATAACCAGCCAGGACATTTCCCATCTGCAGGTCGGGGCCGTGTACCACAGTCATGTTTCTGACGCTTCATTTTCTGTCATCTGGTTCGGCCCGAGTCTTATTTCAAGGTGAGTTCTCCCCCTCGGTCCCAGGGAGGAGAGAGGGGGAGGGAAAGAGTGAGAGGGAGAATCCTCCAAGGTCACTTTCGGTGTCTCTCCGTTAGAGTTGGTGAGTTCCTGACAAGCCAGAGACAGTTTCAATTTCTCACCTATTGTCAAGAGCTCGCTGTTTTTTAAACGCATGTGAGACAGATATAAGCAGAGGAAGATGTTCCCTGACTTTTTGGTATTATCTGAGGGGCATTCTTTTCTCCAGCCTTATCTCTCTGTCAGTAATGGGCCTTCAGTGATTCCTGCCAGATAGCTGCTGTGGATGGACTGTTAGGCAGGCAGATAGAGCAAAGCTTTCCCAGATACTGTAGATATAGACCTGGCTGTTTCTCCACATGTTTCTGCCCCTCGGTGATTGGTAAATCCCATCCAATGGCAGCTTGACAGACGCTGCACCTCTGCTTCCTGGTAGATTGGAGGGAAAAAACAGGTGGTGCCTGAAGTGGTGCACAGTGAACTTTCTTTGACCACCTTCTCAATCAAAAGTACAGTAAAAGTCATCTTCTTCTGCCAGGTGTGATGAAGACATGAGTAAAAGCTTTGATGTGACTTATCATGGACATCTTCATCTTCCAGCCTCTTACTGCTTTTATTGTTTCATGGAACAATTCACCGAGGGGTGAGACGCCCTGTCAGAGCTGTTTTCAGACGCTTTGACACTAAAAGGAAATGCACACTTCAAAGCAACAAACTGTGTCTGCGTCCATGTGTGTCCTGAACAATACTGGCCTCCTGTTGACAAGTTGAAGATAACTTAATTGCCTGGTGAGCATATGAACTTATAGTCCTCACAGTGGGCCTCATTCACCAATATCTTCTGAAGAATCTTCTTAGATTCTTTCTTAAGAAGGTTTCTAAGAAGACCCTACGTCAGATTCATCAACGTGTTCTTAAGCTGCTGAATTGTTCGCAGCCGTGTTCTTAAATTGATGAATGCCATCTCCTCCTAAATAGAGCGGGCGTGCCAGGTGAGTCTAATTAACATAGGATTAGCATAGGTAGCCGCCCATTAATGCCCATAAAAACGAGTGCAGGGCCGTGTGTAGACGCCTCACAGAGGAAACAGCAACAGAATGCCTAAAGCAAAGAGTAAATCTGTTGGAGCAGGTAAAAAGAAAAAAGAAAACTTCAGCAGATCAGAACTAGAAGTTCTGCTGCAGGAGATCACTCTGAGGAAGAAAATTATATTTAGCAGCCTTAGTGCAGGTTTATTTTCTGGAATAAAACCTAATATATACATATATATATTTAAAACGTGTGCCCTGTAAGGCAGGACTTTACCATAGTGTGTGAGCTCAAAATATGTCTTTAGTATTGGACTGAGGGGTTGCAACATTGGCTTGATTTTATTTTATTATTATTTTATCACAGATGAAGTCCCGCAGAGCCAACTTACAACAGAAGCAGAACAGACAGACTCCTCCTGCAGCAGCAATATATCTGAAATTGTTTGTAGGCTGGATGGAGAAATGCCACCTATAAACAGGGTGGTAGCACTAATGGACGGCATGATTTCCAATTTACTTGATTCATGTTAAAGCATTGGCACATTTCATTTAATTAAAATGAAAAAAAATCATGAATGCCACAATCTTTGTAAGTAGGACTTAAGAACATATTTGTTGTTAAGAACGGTTTCTCTCTAAACACCCCTAAAGTAGCTCATCCTACAACTCTTCACTTCACTATGACTGATTAATATTTGGGGAATTGGGGAGAAAAAGCAAAAGGGAGGAGTGGAAGAGCTGATAAGAGAGTTGAAAGCTGTGGAAGTAGTAGCAGCAGGCTGAACTCAGCTGTCTCCTCTTTGGGGAGATCCCCACTAGTGCTGTCCTACTGAATAGCACGGAGCAGCTCAGATCTTTGAAGTCCAGCTCTCTGATTATATGGACCCGTTTGTCCTTTTGTGCCTCTATTATACAACCAGCGCTCCATATCTGAAAACATCTCCCCACTCCAGATCCAGGCTGCGCCAGGCCGGCCGTGCTGGTGGAGAAACACTCACTGAAGCACAGCGCAGCGCTTTTATATCTCCAAATGTTTGGCTTACCACTCAAGAGATCCAGTTCTTAATCATAGCACTTGTTATACAGAAGATTTGGAGTAGAGTTTACTCCTGCTGCGGATGAGACTGGTTTATCACCAACATTTAACTTGATCTCCAATTCTGAATATGTAAATTAGCAGCTGTTGCAAGAGGAAACAGAATGCAACATGAAGATATCATGCCATGTTGGTGTTAACCCTCTTCAGCTCTGACACTGCAGCTGCCATCTGTGTGTCTTTACTCGTATGTCTACTAAAGTGTTTTCATCAAGCAACAGCAACGCAAATGAGCTTGACATAATATATTAGAATTTTTTCAGACAATACTAATAACCAATAATCACCTGCTTCTCACGGTCGAAGACAATAACATACCTTTATTATATGCAAACACCTGAACGTGAACAAAGAGTAAGATGTATAATCAAAGATAGATGATTTGATATTCCATAGATCTGACCATCAATAAACAAAAAACAACAAAAACAAAGAACAGCTGTGACTCTTCAAATGTTTATTCAGTTTTTCTAGAATTGTTCTTAAAAAAACAAACATATTTTGACTTTAATATAGCATTTTGCTGAAGAATTCAAATTAAAATCTTTGACATAATCTCTTAAATCACATGTCAATGAATAAAATATTCATTACCTGTTTATTAGCCGATATTTAACAACTTTTAAGTTGCATACCACCACCTGCTGTATATGTAGATTTGGCACCTTCCCATTGTCATCTGATAATTTATCAGCCCTAATTTCATCACCAGAAGAATACATAATATTATATATTTCAGCTGATAAATTATCTGCCCGGTGTATCATGCGTCCCTTTTGGCAATACATGTGTTGTCTATTTCTTTAATTAATCAATTAATCGTTTAAATGTCAAAACTGTATATATTTCAGAGCCCCATGAGATCTTTTATTCCCTTTTTCTTTTTGTCCGATGAACCACCAAGGATATTACAGTTACACTTGCTTATAATAAAGAAAAGCAACAAATCCTGACATTTGAGCAGCTAAGGCCAGCGATTCTTTTGGCATTTCTGCTTGAAAAATAGCTGAAAGGATCAATGGATCATCAAAATATTAACTGATGAATTTCCTGCCAACTCACTGCTCAATTCTTTGAGATTCTTTTTCCTTTGCCAAAGTGCCGAGATGGGTTGATAACGGTCATTTTTAGAGACTGTTTGTGGTTTTGTTGTACTGGCTTGATTTAAAGAAGTCTGATATTCTGCCAAACTTAATTAGATGACTGGAGAAAGTATCTGTGATAAGACAGAATGTCAGTAGTGTTGAAGTTAACCTTTAATTGTGTATAGATTGTTGGGAGATTGTGAGCTCCTCATGCACTGTTGGGGATTCCTCCCGCTCTGTTCATCTAATATAAAAGTCTCCAAGAACTATGTGGTATTTAGGTGATCAGCCTGTCCTATGTGCTGATTTTATAGACAAACATAATATTTTTGTGTAATAAAAAGTGATGTTTTTAATATATCATGTGTCTAGATTGTGCTGAAGCTGCTCTCTGTGGCTAGCTGCAGTGGCGGCTAAACAACTTTTAGTATGATTGACACAATTGCAATCCAAACTGAAAGGCTGGACTCATTGCAGGGCTGTTGCATTGGATTGCATTAGGTTGTACAGGTGTAGCACTAAATGAAATGACAGCCTTTGCTTTAAATATGTGCATCCAAATATAATAACAGCAGGGATCCCTGATGGGTTTTTTTTTTTTTTTTAATATGTGATAGAAATCAGGGCTGGAAATATTCTAAATTCAGAACACCAGAAGTATGTTTAATAATTCACTTGGATAGTTTCCTCTCTCTCTCTCTCTCTCTCTCTCTCTCTCTCTCTCTCTCTCTGTCATTTGCAAGGTCAGTGGGTGCAGAAGGTTGGGCTTTAGTTGTTATATCGTCGTCACTTTCTCCTCAGAGCTGCAGGCTGCGACAGAGAGCCGGTTATATAGAGAGAGCTCCTCCAACACAACCTGAGCCAGCAGCAGCAGCAGCATGCTTGTTTTTGCACTTTAAGTCTGATTTCTCGGTAATAAGTGAGGGATAAAGGGCCCGCCTGGTGGTGTGAACGCTCTGAAACGTGCCCACAATATAAGTGGACGCACTTTACTCCGAGCCGATTTATTCTCCAGCTGACGTGGGAGCGAGAGGGCGCAGGCTGGACTGCTGGCCGGGCATCAGTGTGTGTGTGCCGGGGAGGAGAGCTGAGGAGCGGCTGACCTGCTGGATCTCAACACATCCATCCGTGTTTTCTCCATGAGACAGGACTCCGGTGGTCTCCAGCGTGGACAGACTAAACACTCAGAGCGATGACTGGACTGAATTATCCACCGGCTCTCTGTCATTTCTCCAGCGAAGCCAGCAGCCCCTCCACCTCCACCTCCACCAGCACCACCCGCCCTTAAGATAGAGCTGCTGTAGAAGCAGTCAGCACCATCACCGTGGTCTACCAGCTGGGATTTTACTCTTTACAATGTCTTGAGACGCGCCGGGAGGCTCCAACATGATGACAGTGAGTATCGGCTCGTTTTAACGGCTCTGATGTTCATCCAGGCTACTTTAGCTGGTCTCCGGTGGGTTAGCTTTCACTGATGCAGGCTGAGACTTTATTCCTGGCCGGTAATAGAGCATGGAGAGGGTCAGTGTGCTCAGCTGTAGTGGTGTCATAGTGTGATATTGGGCGTTTCTGTCCCCGCTGTTGCCGGGGATATCAGCTTCCTCTGGGACTTTTTGGGAACATTACATCATATAGTAGCCTGTGAGTGACAAATTCAATAAGCGCACGCGTATTATCCAAATGTTTGGAGTATGTGGTCTTATATAAATCAAATGTCACCCTGTAGAGATAGCCTATATGTTGCCAGGTGTAGTCATGCAACTGTCATGCGTGAAGCAGTGCCACTTGGAGTCCGCTCGACGCACGCAAAGACTGGGCGTGTGCGACGCTGCCCCCTCACCAAGGCACCAGGAGACCGGGTTGTGAGGGGAGTCTTTGACATAAATTAAACGCCCCCCAGACACCCGCCCGGCTGCGGGGTGGGGATCGGTGCAGCTGTCAATTTGCATGTATTTCGTGGCCAAATCCAGCCTGTATGGTCCGCCTGCGCCTCGCTGGTTAATCCCACAGCGGATCAGCTTTGCCGCTCCAGCCTGCCGTCTTGCAGCGCCTTCCTCTCTCTCTGACACACACACACACACACACACACACTTTAAATGATTACATTATTCTAATCGGGCTCATGTGGCCATCATGTTATTGACGCGATCATATCTGGAAGCAGCCGCTTGTTCTGGGAGCTGCTCGGATCAGAATAACACTTGAAGGAAAAAGGATCGTTGATCGAGATTTGAAACGCGATCTGAGCTCGGATCCTCTGCTGCTCAGCGGTCTGGTCTGCCTGCTCTAGGAGAGGAAAACACCAGCCGGTTTCCTGAATCCGGGTTTTTAATATAGCAGTGAAAGGGTGACAAAGCCGGGATGGCAGGCTGGTTCTCCCTCCACAGGGACTGGTGACCGAGTGGTGATCCAGCGCGTTTGATGAGCACGTCGGTAGGTTGTTCTGTAGTGATACACTCATATATTCTACCATCCATGCTAGATTTAAGTATATTTTACCAATTCTCATAATCGTGATCATTTTTGCTGTGTAATTCCTCGTCTAAGCGCTCTCAGATGGCATGAGGCCATCAGTAGGCTGGTAGTGTTGTGCACCCTTAAGTCCTCCCCCTCCGGTTGTAAACCTGCAGGGGCCCTGGAGTCTTTCACGTCAGGAACCCACAGCTTGTTGGGAATGATCCCTAGGAAATAAATATGCTATTTGACATTTTTAATGTTTAGACTGAGGGATAACAAGCAAAGTAGTAATCATACATCCTGGCACTGCATGACTGAGTTAATAATACTGAAATGTAACTCTCCATCTCTGAGCTCCACCAACACAGTTGCATTGCAATATCTTTCCAAGGCTTTTTCAAAAATAACATTTAACTATCTAATGTCACTCTGACAAGACATAATATGATAATATGGCCCAGTTTGTGCAGCCTGTGCCATCTTTATCCCTGCAGCAGCTCCACTTGTGTTCTCTTTGACCTGCTCCTGAAGAAATGCAAGCTCCTCGTCATATCGTGGCTTATGTCTCTACACCGCATCAGCAATTTGTGTATCTAGTCGCTAAGATGCTGAGTCATATTGCTTTGCCCAACATAGATATTTTCTGCATTGTGCTTTGACGTCAACAGCCAGTGTCTGCACAGGTGTGGTCCAGTAGCCATGACTCAAGGAAGCTGATTATAATTAGGATATGACTGTATGTGTTGCAGTTTCTCCGTCTTGAGTCTCCAAACTGCTGCAAGTCCTCACGGTCTAAACCAGGAATTAGCAATCTTCATAATTAATTTATTTTCCTGAGCAACTCATAATGTGGATCACGTAGGAATGTGTCGTTAATTTCTCTTTGCCCTGAGAGAAATGTTGCTGCTCCCTGCTTTTCATTAACTTTTAAAAAGTGGTATGAGGCGCTATGATAATGTGCTCCTGTGGAGGAAAAAAGACTGATAACTCTGCAGGAGATGTCTCAGGTCAGGTGGAGATTTGTGGAGGCTGTAAACAACACAGACATTTTCATTAGCTGTGAACTAATCAGTCAGGTGGTGATTGGGGCTCAAGGTTAGACACCGACCCTGGACTCATCTGTCCACGTCACGCTTTGCTGTGTTGACATGTCAGTGTCACTCTCTCTCACCCTCCAACACCCTGTTTGTCCCTGTGGTGCTGTACAGATGTAGCAGTGGGTGGTGGGATATTATTCTGACACATCCAGCCACACGGACTCTGCCTTTGCTGTGTGTGTCAAGTGTTGCACAAGCCCACACACATGTACACATTCAGCAGAGGAATGTGTTATCAGCTGTATTATGTTCTAGTGAGGCTGGGAGGCTTTGGAGCAGAATCATTTTATAGCAAAAGACGAGACAACAAGTCCAAAAAAGACAGTGACTTCAAAATTCTGTGCAGAAAGGAAGTTCCTGCGGGACAGGAAGTTCTTTGTGGTTGCCAGTCTGAAACCACAACACTGCTATGACTAATCTAAGTCTACACACTTCCCTAAATTCTCTTTTCATTTTCCCCTTCTCCTTTCTCCTTCCCTCTCTTTTTTCTCTCTCTGTTTTCTTGTTCTTTGCATGCATGTTCCTCAGTTTCACTCTTTTTCTCTGTTCCTTTGTGCTTGCAGGATTACCGGGAGGATGGCATGGACCTGGGGAGCGATGCCTCCAGCCGCTCCAGCTCAGAGTCCAACTCCAACAAGGTCACACCTTGCTCCCCTTCTCTTGACCTGGCCACTTTGGAGGACTACAAATCCTCCCCCTCTCTGGACCTGGTCACCTTAGAGGACTATGAGGAGGACGAGGACTACCAAGAGTATAAGAAGAAGGTGATAGAGGAGTGGGAGAGCGAGTATGGAGAGGACTACACCTCTCCACAGCCTCCTGGTCAGGAGGAAGGAGGAGGCGGCGTGGTGGGGGTAGACGGCCTCGGCGAAGGCTACAGGAAGACAGTTAACAGTCGCAGCCTGGCTGAAGAATTCCAGGATGTGAAGAGCATCCCGCCCCTCCCGGCCCCTGACGGACACACGGCCACCTCCGTGGCAGCCGTCCCAGACGAACTCAAACAGAACGGAAATCTGATTTTGCCCCGGAGCCACCAGCTCCACTCCCCCGGGACCCCACAGGGGGGGCCGGGGACCCCCAAGCCCCGCCACCGCACCTCCAGTCAGGGCAGAGGGAGCCGCAGCACCAGCGGGGGTGGCGGCAGTGGTGGAGGTGGTGGTGGTGGTGGAGGTGGAGAAGGAGGAGGAAATGGAGGGACTGGGGGACGGATGGGGGGATACAAAGAGGAGGAGGGTGTAGAGGAGGAGCCTCTGCCCACCATGGACTGGGCCGCCCTGGAGAGACACCTGGCTGGGCTGCAGTGCAGAGAGCAGGAGAACCAGAACCTCAACCACATCCAGAACCACAACATGGGCAAGACCAACTACACCTCGGTGAGTGTTGAACCATTTCACTGTTCTGCTCATGTGTGTCAAAGGTCATCTCACACAGGGTCCCATGCTCTGGTGGGCTTCTGTCATCCAGCAGCTCTCTGGAAACACGAGGCTAGGTTAGCCGCAGCAAGGAAGAGGGATTAGTCAGCTAATGTAGCGCTAAGCTATGTGGCCCAGCTATTAACCTGACCATCATGGAACTCTGGGACGCATAAGCACTCTGTGTCAGACAGTGCAAGCAAATATGTGTTATTATTTGACTATTACTGGCAGATAATTATACAGCAAATATATATTTCTGACCTTACAGTCTTTGATCAGTTTTAACATCATTTTATAAATCTGGATGTCCTTTGTTGTGGCTGTGTGGTGTTTCTACCAGAAGAGGTCAGTGTTGCATTGAGAGCTGCTGCAGGCTCCTTCATGCTACACCAGCAGCTCCACCACTAAAAACTGTTATGATTCACTTACAATCTCATGACATCACTCAGTTTGAAACACAGTCCCAGCCAGAGTTTTATGTTTTATTGTTGCTCTGTGGGTCCAAAAGGGTGTAGCTTTGAAAATGTTTAGGGAGGAGCAGGAGGAGATTGTTTACAGCAGCAGCCACAGTTTCACTACAGACTTTAAGATCTGGTGTAAAACTAAGAGAGGGCAAATGTGTGTTTGAAAAAAAAGGGGGAATTGGTGTTCTCTTTTGGTATGCAAGCACCAAGACCTTTTCTTCAGTGCACACAGACAATGGCTGCAGCCAGTGGCATTGTGAGTGTGTTGTGTGTGTTGTGTGTCTTTGTTTGTGTGTCCTGGAGGGCCCCTCTGCCTCCCTCAGGCATGTCAGGAATGCAGCGGGAGAAGTGGGGGATGAGAGGAAGGAAAGAGGGAGGAAAGGACAGGAAGATGGTATCTTTAGGAGCGAGCGGTTGAGGGTCACATGGCTCGTGTCAACGTTCATTACCTGCTGTCCATCTGAAATGAGAAGGTCACCTCCTGGCTGCTTTAGTCTGTCCTGTCTCCATCTCTCTCCTCTCCCTAGGCACTGGGCTGTGATATAATTGACCTGGGTGGAGAAAAATCTCTTGAAAGAGAGCCCTGTCTCCACATGCAGCCACTATCTTCTGCACACAAACACATCCACACACATGCTCCTCACCACATGAGGTGTCTCTGGTGTAGGCGAGGCCTGGTGTGTCTGATAGAGATAGCTGGTCCTGATGCTGATAAAGTGTCAAAGCTTCCCACTGCCTCTCCGATTACAAGGAAAAACTAATCCTCTGAAAAACCAGGCCTCCAATTTTGATGGCCCTGAGTAGATAAGAAATTAGAATTAGCCATGTAATCCCACCTGAGCTGGGAGCAGAAGAGATATATATATATATATAAGCTCATCTCCTGGACAATCATGCTGGTAAAAGATGTGTTGCTGCTTCTGTACCAGCCGTCACTGAACTTCTGACATGTAATTTGACCTTTTGGTTTTGATGAGTCCTATCACTGAGCTTCCACATGTGGAGAAAGAGGACTGACCCTCTGCTTACCTGCTAACAAGAGCAGTCAAGTGTCAATTTAGGAATCATTCCCACAAGACATCTCTGGTGTCTTTCTGTGTCAGGTAGCACTTGAGTTTTCTAATTCTAAAAATTTGCAGGATTTAGCAGACACCCTGGAGGAAAAGGAGGAAGCTGGTGCTTTTAAAATGTTGTTAAATATTTAGACATCCACTCAGGCGGGACCCAGCCAGAGATGATGCGTGTGTTCATGTATGGAGGGGTCTGTCTGTCTGGGATGCTGCCGGGTCCACAGGGACACAGATGTTCATGCTTCACTAGAGCTTCAAAAGCATCTGTGCTTTCAGAAAGACGGGACACAGTGAAGCTCAGAGCTAATAATCTGCAGTGGTCGCTAAGTGCCTGGAGACGGTTTAGCTGGTCTCCAGTCAGATCCAGTAGCTGCAACTCAACACACACACACACACACACACACACACATATGCTTGTATATACAGATATGTTAAAATATACATAAGGTAAAATGAGCTGTAAACCAGACGGACAGGATATATATATATATATATATATATATATATATATATATAAATACACAGACTACTATTGAGACGTCTTCCTGCATACTGCTTGTCCTGTTATCTCAATGGCAACAGTCCCTTATGTCTGGTCAAAGATGAGTTAATTCATAGTACAAGACAGTTTACGGGGATTTTAAGAGTTCAGTTAGGTACATCTAAAGCTATTCTCAACCTTGGGGTCGGGACTCGAATTGGGGTCGCGAGATGATTTCTGGGGGTCACCAAATCATTTTGGAAGTCAGCTCTGTCTCTACTGTGTTAAAGTGTTAATGTGTTTTAGTCTTTTTGGTCATTTCATGTCCTTTTTTGGTAATTTACGGGTTTTTTGGGGTAATTTTGTGTCTTTTTTTGGTCATTTTGTGTCTTTTTTGGTCATTTTGTGTCTTTTTAGTCATTTTGTGTCTTTTTTTGGTCAATTTCATTCTTTTTTGGGTGATCTGAACTGTTCGTGTGAGATTGTGTTCAGTGAGCGGGGGTCACGGATAACATGCATGTTAAATTGGGGGTCGCGACTCAAAAAGGTTGAGAACTACTGATCTAAAGGATTACAGGAGCATCTCAATACATTAGAATATGATAGAAAAGTTCATTTCCAGTAGTTCAGGTCAAATAGCCCAACCAAGTACTGAGTGCATATAGATGGACATACTTTTCAGAGGCCAACATTTCCATATTAAACATACTTTATAAAATTGGTCTTTTGTAATATTAACATTTTTTTGAGACACTGAATTTAGGTCTTCATTAAATGTAAGCCATAATCATTATAATTAGAAGAAATTAAATACATTAAGACATGAAATGTTTTAATCTGTGTGTAATGGATCTATATAATGTGTTGAATATTGAATTTAATTACTGACATAAATAAACTTTTCTATGATATTCTAATTCATTGAGATGAACCTGTAGTTTGACATTTTTGGAAAATGCATGTATTCACCAGGACTAAATAATTTGTAACTTTCTTAAACTTTTATTTTTTTGTTTTACTGCGCTGTATCATCAAGTCAAATTCCTGTGTACATTGTACAAGTAAAGCAAATCTGACTCTGATTAGCACACGTGCAAAGAGTGAGATGAAAAGATTGCCAAATAGCTTATTATGCATCTACAGTCTGCAGCTGGTTAGCTTAGCATAGCCTAAAACTGAAAACAGCTGAAAGCACCTAGCAGCATCTTTAAGGTTCCCTAACTCACACTTTATAATATGTTTTTATCAGCCTGAAAACCAAAGTGTCAACAGGACAAGTTTCAGTGTTAACGGGTCAAACTATTCCTTCAGATTTAAGATTTTAAAGACACGCCTCATCCAGTGGCATTGGTTTTTCACCATGTAATGACTGAATGATGTTTCTTTGTACTGAAGGTTTGCATGTAAATGAATACTAATAATATCTGTCATGTTTGGGCAATGAACCCAAGCTAGACTGATCCTATCCTGCATGTTATTTCATTTTTGTGTTTCTGAACCAGTAATATTGATGCAGGTGTGTTTAGTTAGGGTGTGGTTCCTGGCTGCAGGCTGTTGATGTTGGGTCAGGAGGACTCATGAGGATGAGGGGAATGCTGACCTGTAATTTGTTCCTAATGAACTGTGGAGTCGCGTGGCAGCGAGGGGCCCACTGGGACCTCAAGTACACTCGGGGTAACACTACCCCCAACTCTCCATTCAGCAGCAACAATAATATTATTCTTCCGAGCCAGTCTTGAGGTGAAAAAGGCAGAGACGGGGTCAGGCTTCATGTATGCCTATCTATACTGAGACATGTACCTGTGTGCTGTATAAATCCATGCCTGCAGGATATTTCCTTTTCAATCTCAGAGAGCACACACCCAGACTGACTCACACAATTTAAAAACACCCCATGGGCAAACTGTGGTTAGAAGATAGGGACTGTGCTGAGACCTGCAGCACCACTCCTTCTTTACAAGTGTGGAGATGTCTCTGTCACACACACACACACACACACACACACACACACACACACACACACACACACACACACGTCTACTGAACTTCTAGTCATGCCAGAGCATTTACTGCACATGTGAGTGCTCTGCTTTATATCAAGCACTGAGCAATCAAACAGCAGGTTCACTATGATCCAGTCAGACTTTTCCTGCACATGTTCACATTGAATCACTAATGCCTTGTGACATCTGTGAAATCCATATAAACATACAGCAGCATATTGCCCCTAAACCCCACCAACGCTTACATGTCTTCTTTATACTTTATACTTTATGTACATGTCTTTGCATCTGGTGTTTTAGTGGTTTTAAAAGTTTTGAGGTTAAAGGTTACCTCCACAATTTCATAAGGCAAAAAAACTCAGGACTCTGACCCAGGAGAGTGTTCGTGTTCCCTCTGAAACCAAAAGTCAACCTTTATTTTAAGTTAACCTGTAAATTAACGTGTGTACATATGTCTATGTCTACATCACCTGCATAAATCCGTGCTGTGCAGAAGTAGATATTTTAAGCCAAAACTTGTTCTTTTTCCTAACCTTAACCAAGTAGTTCCCTTAAACAACATTAACCATGTGTTTTAAAACAGCCATCTCAGCTGATTAACAACTTTTATGAGAATACCTTCAACAAAGCCACATAGTTTATGTTACATGTGAGATTACAAACTTCTAATCTGCATTGTAAAAAGTTGGACAACTTCTAAATGTATCATCTCTGTGCTGCTAGGACAGATGTAATCCGTCTGTTGTTCCGGCTATCAGGAGACGTAATAGGTCGATGAACATCTACTTAATAGGAAAGTGCTGCTCAAGCACACCATATAAACAGTGGAAAAGGCTGGACACACACGTGTGGAGTGCTTTGCCCCAGAAAAGCTCTCAAGGGCTGTAGAAAATAAAAAGGATGAGAAAGACGCAGAAAGAGGTTAGAGGAAAGAGCAAAGGAAGAGAGAGGTTTCTCTCCACTCCCTGCTCTGTCATTATGTACAAGTTCAGCAGTTGAACTGTGATCGCCGCCCTCCACTAACAACCTAACGACTACCTTCAGCAGTGCTCAGACTGTGCCACGTCGTGGAGGAGAGGGCGAAGGTACGAGTAGGGAGAAATTGTAGGGTGTGAGAAGTCCTCAGAGCAGTTATAGTAGATATAAATAGGCACAAACAATGAGTATAAAGTGGAATGTGGTGCTGCGTGGGCAAGCAAAGCAGGCGAGTCTGCTGTTAGGAGAGTAATGGATGAAAAGGAACCATCGGGTGTTTGTGGAGTCAAAGGTTTGGTTTGAATGAAGACGGTAGGAGACAGAAAGGGCAGGAGTGGAGGATGTGGGAGGAGGTTTGAGGAATGGGGGGCGGAGCTACAGCCAGGTGTGGAGAGTTCCTCTGAGGCTCCGGTGTCTGGTTCAGCCCCTAGGCTCCACCATGGGTCCTCCTGTGTGTGTGTGTGTGTGTGTGTGTCTGTGTGTGTGTGTGTGCCAGTACCGGCTGAAACACGCCCGGCCCTCTGCACACCACAGCACACACACACACTGCCTGCACCTCCTCCGCTTCAGTCAGGCAGCTTTCTGTCTCGTGTTAGTCCACACACACACACACACACACACACACACACACACACACACACTCACCTCCCTGAATCAAAGGATATCTTTTTCTTCTCATGGTGTCCTGACAGTCTGCCACTGTTGGTAGATGTTTTCTTTTTTCTTTTCTTTCTTTTTTTACCAGTGGAGTATTTTCATTTCAGCTTAACCTTGGATTCCTCACAGCAAGTCGGGCACTTAACTCAGGTAAAGCTAAATGTGTAATTTGTAGTAGAAGTGTGCTTTCTGTCCGGTTCTTTCCAACATAACATGTACAACATGTGATGCAGCTTTAGTCTTTTAGTTTTTTTAGAAGTTTAGACTTTAAGTTAGGTAAATTGTTTGTCAGAAGCCTATAATGTAATTATAGCCTGGGGCACTACATTCCTCTGTGGAGACATGTTATCTTTTGATTTTGTATTGAACAGAAAAGTTTAATATGTTGAGAATGGAACATAGAGTCGAGCCAGCTGCACATCTGTCCGTGCATCTCCGTTTCCTCAGAACTAATGTTCTGTGTGACCCTTTAACAAAGAGCAGGTTTATGCTGGCAGACTCTGACCATATGTGGCTTTCTACTTGGTAGCACTCTATTTTTTCCCTTTCTGGCAAAGAAAGAATATCATCCAAATATGCAGTGCATGTGTATTTGAATCCTGTTTTAAATAAGCAAAGCTTTGTGCTATACACCTGTTTTGAATGTTCCTTTACCTTGAGCTGTGGAGAAAGTTTTTGACACACCAAGCCGAGCTCAAAGAACGAGCAAAAGGTCAACAGATCAAAAAGTCTCGTTGTTGCCTCTGGGTGCCTCATGTCACCTCAGGCCTCAGTTAAAAGTTGCATTAGCACACACCACAAACCCTACAACATCCTCTGCATGCTTATACAGTCTGCACAGACACAACACAAAAAAAAGCACAACAAAGCCTCTGAAAGACAGACAAGACACATCTTGTTGTCTACACTTGGAACACAAAGAGAGAATCAGTCTGATAAGAAGACACAGCTGGAGCTTTAAAGCTTTGCTTTGCTGGCCTTGTCAGCCAGCCAGTGTCCTTAGTGGAAGAAGAGAAGGAAAGGCAGAAGCAAAGCATCAGAACAAACTACCTTAAATGGGTAAAATTAGTTTTTGACAGGCTCAACAGCCAGTCAGTTGGCTCGGTTATTTTTGGCGATTCAAGGTGCTCAAACTCAAGCTAATCCCAAACTGTATGCTGCAGGTGGCAAAGATGCAAAGATGTGTTTGTTGTTGTATGTAAAGTTGTGACGTATTTAATAGTGAGGAGCAGCAGAGGCTTCAGCTGTGGTTCAGAAGAGTAGTCAGGTGGTCTGCTACACCATGGTTTGACTAGATGGGGTAAGAACCTACACACACCTGTGAACTTTTGACAATATCGTCCCCCTAAACCAGCCCACAGGAACATCAGCTGACTTATATAACAAGAACACAGTCCACACACCGTGGAGGACTTCCACCCAGGAGACTGCTGGTCATATCCCTGGTGAAACCAAAAGTAAAAGTTAAATTATTTTAAGTTATTTTGTAAGTTAATATTAAGTTATGTTTATGTTCCTATATTTCTCCACTGCAAACCCGCACCCACATTCATGATGTGAAGCCCAAACTCTAGTTATATTACATGCGACCCAATTTCAAAAAGTTGAGACACTGTGGAAAACGTAATAAAAACAGAATTCAATGATTTGCAAATCCACACATTCAACTGAATAGAGTACAAAGACCAGCTATCTAATACTCAAACTGTGAAACTTGTTTTTTGTAAATATATACATTCATTCTGAATTTGATGCATTTTGTGCTCCATCGTGTCCCAACTTTTTTAAAATCAGGGTTCATAATTCCATCATGTTCT